>NC_134499.1:37656229-37888729 GCF_040206685.1 Ascaphus truei
GATTACTAAATACTTGGGATAGACATAGGGCTATCCTGAATATGAAAGAAAACCAACCAAGGATCAAATTGGGTCTGTGTTTTTACTGCCGGTAGGAAATGGGCAGTCTGGGTGGGTCACGTGGTTCCTATCTGCCATCAAATTCTATGTTATTACCATGGAAATCAGTAAGGCTCACTACATCAGTATTATGGACCTATAACTATATATATATAACCTATATGCCAAGTCTAAACAAAACAATATGTTTGAGAAGGAGCATATAAAGCAATGCCATTGGTTGTCAGCATTCCCGTTGCTTCCTTAGTACTTGGCATGTCTGTGAGAACTTTGTTTAGAACCTACACAGGAGGTTCTCTCACCGCATCAGTGCAACTGGAAGGTTGTAATGTTGAGTATAAATCTACCAAACCTCCTGGGCTATCTGGAGCAAGCCCAGTTTGTAGAAACACCCATGTAATAATAGTATTTATATCACTAACAATGTATGCTGCATGCATAAGTCCCTGTCCCTTATAGCTTACAATATCATTTAGTGTCTGAGGTACAGGAAGATAGCGACTTGTCCAAGGTTATGAAGATATTTGAACTGGGTACACCCACTACTGAGGATGTGACCAGGTAGTGACAATGGCACTTATCTACTTTCTTAGCCCAAGTGGTGCAGTGATACCTGTAAGTGCAAATGACAATGGCACTTATCTACTTTCTTAGCCCAAGTGGTGCAGTGATACCTGTAAGTGCAAAAATGCATAAGCCTTTTTAGAATAATCAAAACCATATTTTCTTTAACTGATCACAGAGGACATTGGTAGGGCAGCTGCCTACTCTGTGTATATAGTATATTGCGGACTCATGTATATCGGTCCCAGTTTAACCTTACAGAGATTTGGTGACGCGAGAGGAGCCAGCAGCTCTCTTGGGTTAAATGAGTTGTCCAAAGTCAAAACAATTCACACAGTAAACAGGCTACAAACTAGTTGCACGGAGGCCACCACCTGTGACCTGAGAAGTGTCAGAGAGCCCATTTAGAATCATTATTGAAATAGCAGAAACCTGACATTTGTCCTTATGTCTCCCATCCCTTTAGCAGTCAGGGAATACATATCTTTGTGATGTCTGGAAGCAGCAGGAGTCGGAGTGCCCAGCAATGAATCTCGCTGCTGCACATTTCTGCCACCCATCGTCTTAAATTAAATCCATCAAAACGTTGCTGCATCTGAAATTCTGGGGAGACCGCTGTATACCTCTTGTTAGATTTCCTTATCTATAGCTCTATGGGAAAATAATTACATTGTTAACTTTTGGAGCTGCTCTTTAATTGAATTAAATAGAAATTAATCTAGGCAACCACAATTGAAGAACATTTTAGTTCTCCATTAATGCAAGATCAATTTTGTGGCCATTGTTCTTATAGAGGAGGTTTTTTTATTTCACTTTGTTTGTATCTTGTTCAATTGTCCCACCCCTCTCTCTCCCCCTGCTCCCCTTTCCTCTCCCAACCACTTCGCCCTCTCCCCCCCATTTCCTTTTCCCCCTCACTTTCCCCCTCCCCC
This sequence comes from Ascaphus truei, assembly GCF_040206685.1. Taxonomy (NCBI): domain Eukaryota; kingdom Metazoa; phylum Chordata; class Amphibia; order Anura; family Ascaphidae; genus Ascaphus; species Ascaphus truei. The sequence continues at coordinate 37,657,786 of NC_134499.1, forward strand.
CTTCACTTTCCCCTCCCCCCTTCACTTTCCCCCCCTCACTTTCCCCCTCTCCCCGGATCCCTGTGCTCATTCTGCAGCCCTTATCAGGCTATGCCCGGGGCAACTGCCCTGCTCGCCCAGCCCTAGTTCTGCCTCTGGGTCCAATAGTGCGATGTATGTGTTAATGTGTTAGTTTTTGAGTGGTGACCTATGAGCAAAAGTCAGCTTAGACCAGGGACTGGGACACCTGTGCGGAAGCAGGGATATCCTGAAAACCTGACCTGTTTGTGACCCTTGAGGACTGGAGTTGCCTCCACAGGCTTAGACCTTATTTGTATATAGTGTTTATGATTGTTTCTCCTATACTCCTCAAATGCCAAATACATGGGTTACCGTGTTTTCCAGTAGTGAAGAGGTAAAGTTAAACTGTAGAAGGGGTCTCCTGTACAAGGAAAGAACTGTAATAGCATGATGAATCCCCTCTAGCCATTGCATTTCCTGGCAGTTAATATGGATATGACTAGTTAAACGACCCTCCGCTTGGTATAACACCGAGGCTCCAGCTCCCCAAAGTAAGTCATTAATTGTCAGCCACCAGTTATTATTTCACAAGAATATATTACTAAGTGTTCCTAACACAATGTCTCGGTCACAGTAATAATAATGCGGCTGAAGGCATTTTCTTTATATTGTTAATTGCAAAGTTGTTCTTTTTTTTCATTGGTAATAGATTTTGCAGGATAATTAAAATCCATGCATGCGCATTAACGTGATGGAGGACAAGGTGGGAGGGAGTGTTAGTAAAGGCGTGGGTCATAGCCAGCCATGTTATTTTATTTATTTATTTATAAAATGTGTTACCAGGAAGTAAGGGCAGATATCCAGAAGGAGAATTGGAGCACAGCTACAAAAAAATGCTAGAGAGTGTTTCCCAAAATGAGAGGTTTATTATGGTCAGAGCATGGTTGACAGAAAAAATAGAGCCCTCAGGCCCCCACCGACATGTTTCGAGCGTGCGCTCTTTATCAAGGTACACCTTGATAAAGAGCGCACGCTCGAAACATGTCGGTGGGGGCCTGAGGGCTCTATTTTTTCTGTCAACCATGCTCTGACCATAATAAACCTCTCATTTTGGGAAACACTCTCTAGCATTTTTTTGTAGCTGTGCTCCAATTCTCCTTCTGGATATCTGCCCTTGCTGTGGAGTACCGGATGCACGCACCTAGGAAGGTTAATCCCTGGAGGACCACCTGCCTTAAGTGAGTTTATTTACTCTATATACACCGTTTTTTTCCCATTCAATGATTTGGCTGGACACTAGCTAGTGTGAGTATTTACCAATTGGGGTTATACTCTTCCGGTTTATTGATACCTGGTGGAAATAGGTGTTTATGCTATAGGTGGTCACCATTTATATGTGGGATACTCCAAGGACAAACACTATGTTATACATTATAATTGAAGTTGCTGAGTCTACGTTTTAAGAGCACCACACAGTCTGGTTTTCTACTTTAGCAGGAAGTAATACATTGGGAGTTACCTCTCGTTTTCAAGTATGTCCTGGGCATAGTTAATAGGGCAAATAATGTGTGAAAATAAAAAGGAGTCGTGGGTGGTATATTTACTTAAGTTAGGGGTGCTCCACTCCAGTCCTCAAGCCCCCCCATCAACAGGTCAGGTTTTCAAGATATTCCCGCTTCAGCACAGGTGGCTCAATCAGAGGCTCAGTTGAAGATAGAGTGTCCTTTGCTTAAGCAGGGACTGGTTGAGCCACCTGTGCTGAAGCATGGATATCCTGAAAACCTGACCTGTTGGGGGGGGGGGGAGGCTTGAGGACTGGAGTTGAACACCCCTGGCTTAAGCTACAACCTAACTTGGATGTGTCTGTGAACATGAATACAAACATGTATTTTACGTAGTGGGATTACAGTAGTCAGGGCTCTACAGTCACCTGAGGGCGCTACTTTGAATACGTTGAACAAAGAAAAGGAAACACAGTACAGTACATTACAGCATGGGTGCTCAACTGCAGTCCTCTAAGCTCCCCACCCCCCAACGGGTCAGGTTTTTAGGATATCCCAGCTTCAGCCTAGGTGGCTCAATCAGTCCCTGCTTCAGCACAGGTGGCTCAATCAGAGGCTCAATCAAACACTGAGCCTCTGATTGAGCCACCTGTGCTGAAGGTGGGATATTCTGAAAGCCTGACCTGTTGGGGAGGGGGGAGGGGGTGTGCCTTGAGGACTGGAGTTGAACACCCCTGCATTACAATATGGTTTGCTTGTGTTATTTATGATCTTTTATGTGCACTGTATCGGATTAGCTGTTCCTCTCTGCTACTGTTATAGATATACATAAGCGTATTAATCTATAACTAGCTATCTCTATTTAGTGTATGTCACATTCTGCGACTATTGAGATACAAGCAAAATAAAGTGACCCGTTTTTCAATTGTGAGACAGTTTTCTTTAATATAATCAACGTTGTGCAAGCCATACATTTAACATGACTAATACAAGATATCTTTGTAGATGTAGTTATTTCTGGTTTACTGTGTAATTTAGAGGAGCTTGGAGACTTCAGGGAAAAAAGATGTTTTCCTTGTCAGCTTGTATTATATGACAAATATTTTTTGACGCTTATTCCACTGTGCTTTATCCCTCTTCTCTAGGTATTAAACCAAAAATCTCACAGCCAACAGAAAAGTATATAATCAGTCCTTTCCGTGTTAAAGGTCTGGTTTGTTCCCCTTCTCATTACTATGCTACTGGGTGATACACATCTTCCGGCAGTAGAACATAGCCATGACTCACAAAAATATGGCACGATTTCTGATATGTTCCTTGGCCGGATTCATTGATAAATTATACCCGGTATGTTCTCCGCGTCTAGAGCCAGAGATCTAATACTGTTAGCTGCTGCGTGTGTATTTTAACCCAGTGCACTGCGTACACTTAGCTAAATGACATACTGTATTTACATAAAGATCTTAATTTGGAGTACAAATTCTGTTTGTATCTTCACTTTACATTTCTATGTTTTCTATATATTCTGTAATACTTTTTAATTTTGTAAACGGTCTGTATTAAATCAAACTAAAGTTAGTTGAAAACTATTTATTGGACTCTAAACCATTATTTTCTTTAGTCGTACGTCCCTTTTTTTAAATAGATCAGTCAAAGGTAAGAATAATTACTCAATATTTCGCATCCGGCTTTGAAGCAGTAATACCCGTTTGTAATGTTGCCATTTCGGTAAATAATACTGCAACAGACACAGTGATCTTACACTACTTGCCATCTGTTTTGTAATGCAAGATTTTAAAGGACAATAAATAATTTCCATTAAATATGCAACATGTTTAGTCCACACCTAATGTAATGTGCCCTTGTAAAAAAAGTGATGCTAAAATATTGATAGAATAATCTCCATGAGCAGCAAGAGGTGTATTTTGAAACACATCAAATACAATGTTCTCTAAAAGTCAGATAGCCGTATTCCTCCTATTTCCCCCCAAATCTGTCCTAATATCCCATTTTTTCCATCACAGTAACTGGTACTACCGTCTAGTACGTTGCCTAGGAGGGACATTTGAATCCTCCCATTCATTCTCCTTTCTTATTCATGGCATGGCTAGCACATTCCTAAATCTGTCTCAGCGTCTCCCCTGCTGAAATCCCTCTCCTGGCTTCCTATCAAATCCCGTATCACACACGTATCAAATCCCGTATTCTCTTAGATTGTAAGCTCTAAGGGGAAGGGATTTCCTTTCCTATTGTCTGATTTTGCTGTGCTGAATGTATTATTCTAATTCCCTGAACTGTATTCTTTGTGAAGCGCTGACTACACTTTTGGCGCTATATAAATAAAGACATACAATACACACTCAATTCTCCTCTTCACTTTTTTTTAAAGCGTTCAACTCTTCTGCTCCTCCTTACATCTCAGTCCTAATTTCTCACTATACACCATCCCGAGTCTTGTGTTTATCTCATGAATGTCTTCTCTCTACCCCTTCTGTATCTAAAGCCCTCTCCCGCATTAAACCTTTCTCACTGACCGCCCCACACCTCTGGAATGCCCTTCCCTTCAATATCCGACTAGCACCCTCTCTATCCACCTTTAAGACCCAACCTCAAAACACACCTGCTTAAGGAAGCGTATGAGTACTCCGTGGCTGATTCTTTAGACCTCATACATAAACCAGAACGCCCTCCTACTGTCTCTGTACGTTCTTCCCATCTACCAATTAGATGTATGAAGCACTTCTTCCCATTGTGTTATTTGTATTATTTGTTATTTATTTGGTTGTCACATGTATTTCCAGTCGTGAAGCGTAAGGCTGCGAACCCGCTGCGGCTGGCGGGGCGTGCGGCCGCGGACCACCAGACCCTTGCCCGAATGGTCCCTGCCCCCGCTGCCTCCTTCCGGCAGGGCTGACTATGTACTGTGACGCGTCAGCCGGCCGATGCTGCAAGATCGTAGTGATTTTCGGCGCTGACACGTCACGTGGTACGCGAGTCAGCCAATGGGGAGGAGGGGAGGGAAGGAGCTAGATGGGAGGCGCCTTGGGTGGGGAGCAGGGAAGGAGCTGCGGGTTAAAGTGTGTGAGTGTGTATGTATGTGTGTATGTATGTGTGTATGTGTGTGTATGTGTATGTGTGTGTATGTGTGTGGGGGGGTGGACGGCACCATGATCAGATCCCGCCCACTCCCTCCCGCCCCCCTCCCTCCCACTCCCGCTCCGGCTCCCGGCTCCCTACAGACCGGTCTGTGTCTGTGTCTGTCAGCGCCCGGCCTGTCTGCAGTGCGGGCGCGCTGACTGAGGGAGCGGGGCCTTAGCCTTATGTACATTAATGAAGCTATATACATACATACTGCCAACAGGCCTCACACCTTTCTCCTTTGCAAACTATACAAAATTCTGCTGCTAGAATAATGTAACTTTCTCCCAAAAAGTACTCTTCCTTACATTTAAGGCGCTCCCCTTATCTGCTCATCCTACATATCAATGTTGAGCTCTCGTTATACCCTCTGCGTCTCTTGCGCTCTGCACATAACTGTCTCCTCTCCACCCCTTTCACCTCTACTGCTCTCACTTGCTGTAACGGGGGCAAGCCTGTTTACAACAGCTGGAGCTGTGGGGTGTCAGCCAGGCTGTGGCCAATCCCTGCCTGAAGGAAGGCAGTCTAGAAAGGGGTTTAAAAGGCAGGAAAATGAACTGTTTGTCTCTCCCTGGTCTGCATACAGACTACACGTGCGTGTCTTTGACCCCCTAGGGACACCAGAGTGTGCGGGCCATCTCTCTGTGTCCTTGAAGCCAAAGGACACCAGTTATCTCTATAGACGTCTATAGAGAAGCTGAACTTTGACTTAGAAAAAGCCTATGCTTTATGTTGCTGAAAAATGGCTGAATAAAAGCCTACATATTTCCCCAAAACAAGTCTCCTGTCTTCGTCTTAAACCTTTTTCCCTCACTGCTCCTTACCTGTGGAACTTCCCCACGTGCAGTATATACCAAGCACCCTCTCTCCCCAACTTCAAGTCAAACCTTAAAACTCACCTCTTAAATGAAGCATTTCAATAGCCTGGACTCATGGGTATTGTCCCACAGTCACTGCTGCCAAGCACTGATTCCCTCACCTCCTGTCTCTAAGTCTCCCAACATACCACTTAGATTGTAAGCTCTTCGGGGCAAAGATTTCCTTTCCTAGTGTCTATTGTTTGTTGCACTCGTTATATTATAATTCCCTGTACTGTCTCTTTTGTAAAGAGTGTAGTACATTATGGGTGCTATATAAATAAAGATATACATACATACTAAGGAGTCTCTGTATCAAGTAAGCGATCTGCGCTGACGTATTTGTGTATGTTTCTACTGTCGTAGAATTTGTTGCACTCTGACTTGCGCTACCCGTAAGGTGACGGGAAAAACCAATGTAGAAAACTGTCAATCACGGCAATAACAATTTGTCATGAGTCATTTTTACACCTATTGTCATTTGTTTGTGGTTGGAAACATACCGTACTCCTCTGTGTAATTGAACGGTAAATACGTTATCTGAAGGAAACATGCTCACAGAGTCTTATGATCAGCAGTCATTTTCATCTGACATTTAAAAACAAAAAACACTATATAGGACCCTACTCGAAGTACTTCAACATTTCAGCTTCTGTGGGGAAATAAATTCGGACCACTTCTCCCAAAAATGTTTTTAAACTTGTTCACTAATCTGATAAAAATATATTGGGAACATTTTAAGGGAAAGAGGCAGCTAAGAAATGGGAAAATCCCTGTAAAAGTGCCGAAGGGCTCACCTTTTGTAGTTTCTTGCTAATTTCTATTCTCACTTCCTAAAGGTGCCAGGTATATATTGATTTGGGATATATTATTGGCATAATCGATAATGAAAGTTTGAAAAAACAAAACAAAAACACCCTCGTAACCATAGCAGTCATGAAGGCATATATCATACTGTATATATCATACTGTATATGTCTATGTCCGCTATGGTAACTAAATGGTTAATGAAATCTTTATATTTTATTTTAATGACAATAGGTTCTTTGTGTACTTGGTTTAATCCTAAACTGGCTGGGACTGTACAACTAAAACAAACAAATACAAAATAGACATGCTAAACCCCCAAATTATTAAAATATACATTTCATTATAAATATACATTTCATATATAATGAAGGGACCGTGTCTGTAACATTCCTATGTGCTCCGTACCGCGCGCTATACTGTCATGGTGATGCGCTGTGAGTCCCATTGGGAGAGAAGCGCCATGTGATATAAAGTTATTTTTATTATTGTCCTTTTAGGTAGCATAGCTGACATAAAAGTATGCATGGCTTCATGACCACTATGGTTACGAAGGGGTTAATGATATAGTGATTTTATGTTTGTATTTTATTCCCAACCAATCCAGGGTGTCCAATTAGGTGTTATATATGGCGATCACCATATAGATTACTAACATGGTCCTGCAATGGCCCCTGGACCAGCTGGAAACCCCCCAGATAACATAACCGAAAAACACTCTCTTCAGGAAATATTGCAAAGTTACTTTTTCAAATAGAGGTCCTTTGAATTGTGATTTTCAATTCAACTGCTTCAGGTATATATTCACCCTTATTAAGTTAGGAGAAGACAGCTTTGGCAGTTTTATGCATTTTTTTGTCTGAGAAAAAGCGCGGTAGCAGCTACCACAATTTACAGCAGAAACAGCCCTTTGTCCTTCCTCCTCCTCTTCACCGTTTCATCAGAACTGGAGTGAAAGTGGGAGCCAAGCATTTCCAGAACAGTAACACTGAGCATGCTAGTTTCTTCCTACTTTTATCAGCATCCCCTCTGCTTAAACCAGTGCTTCTTAATTTTTTTGAACCTACGGACGGACCTCTAGATCCTCAAGTATATTTACCTACGGACTCCCACACTATTAAATAATATATTTTCCAAAAAAAGGCGTTAAAAATTAGCAAAAGAAATATGAAAGGATAGGTAGGATACAGTGAGTGACAGAAATATGAGGCATTTGTGGTTGCTAATAATGATATGCAAAACTTCAATATCGTTGGAGTTTTCATTTTTTCCATTTTTTCGGTCCCGTTTTATCAGTTTGAAAAATGTATTTTTTGTTTCTGTTTTTTTCACGGACCTACTGGACACGCTCCACGAAGTCATCTACTTGTCAAGTGATGCATGGAACGAGGTGTATTTCTAAATACGTATCTGGATGTATTGATAAAAGTACATACTAAAAACCCTGGAATAAATGATGAGGACCATGGCAACACCATGTTGTTTCTAAACAGAGTTGAATTTCTGTAAACTGTTGGATGCTCTCTTGAAACATGCCTAAAGGACCAGCCGTAAACAGAACTAATACATGAAAGGAAAGAACATGACAGGCATTGTTTAAAACTTTACTTAAAGGTTAAACATTACTAGCGGATATCAGCATCTGGATATCTGGAAGGCTTATAATAAAAAAAAGGAAGATAATTGAAAACTTGGTTACAACCAACATTAACACAAATATGTACAGTATCCCAGAATACATGATCATTGATTTGAGATAATTGTACATTATCAGAAGAATGCATGCATAACATTTAGAGCTAATGAAACATACCAAGTATATAAGGGGAGTGGTTTTCAACAATTTTTTTGGTTAATAAACCCTTTAATTATTGTGAAATTCTACAGAACCCCAACCCTCTCTAATAGCGCGTCTGAGATCAGATGCATCGTAAGGAACCCCAACACTCTCTTAATAGCGCGTCTGAGATCAGATGCATCGTAAAGAACCCCAACACTCTCTTAATAGCGCGTCTGAGATCAGATGCATAGTAAGGAACCCCAACCCTCTATAATAGCGCGCCTGAGATCAGATGCATTGTGAGGAACCCCAACCCTCTCTCATACCGTGTCTGAGATCAGATGCATTGTACGGAACCCCAACCCTCTCTAATGGTGCATCTGTGATCAGACGCATTGTAAATTATTCTGTATTTGGTAAATTTTTTCAAATGACCTGCAAATTGTAGGGAAAGCTTTAGTGATAACAGCAAAACCCAACAGTTCTTAGGAACCCCGGTTCAAAAACACTGACATAGCGGTAACTTTGCAAACTACCATAGTTCCCAAAGCACTGTATGAAAACTGACAATTTTGTATCATTGTGTTGTCTCTTTCAAATGGTTATTTTTGTTAGGGATTTCCTAGTCATGAATACTTGTGCAGCTTGCTGATTAAAGAGACATTTGGAAATGTGTAAGTGGACTGGGAGAAACTGTTTACGTTACGTTGGCTCTCAGTTTCTCAAACAAGAGATCAGTGTCTCAACTCGGAGAATCAGGAGTAAATTCCACACATCATAGATGTGCTGAGTGCATTGAAATACAATCTAGAAAGAATTTAGAAATATGCTACAATTCACCAGTAGGGACAGAGTGTAGGGGTTTGAGTTAGTTAGTAGCAGATGGAACCAATAATGCATACAGGAAAAGTATTGGGTAGCAGGCTACATTGGCACACCTCTGGAGACCACACCATTTAAACTGTCCGTAATCTTTTACTACGAGTTGATTTAAAAAAATAATGTAAACTACAAGGTGTTCTTTTTTATTTTTTATTTTTTTTATAAATGCATTAGGCATTAGGAAGATTAATTTGTCATTCTGTTTCTGTGAATTTCTACCTAATCCCAGACAGATCTGTTGTTGATTAACTCTTTCTTGCTAGGGAAGACACTGTACAGTAAGTTCTGTGAGGTTTTAAGATGTGCTTAGAACTTAACCCATTTCTTTTAGTTAAACATATATTTATATTGGTTGCAATTAAAAGAGAAAACCCATGTCTATAGTAAAAAATAAATAAAAAAGCATAGCAAAAGAAACATTGTGTTGTCTAAAATGTGAACTTGTCGCTGGCCATAAATTGCCATAAATGTTTAGTTACAAAACAGTACATGAAAATAATGGGACCATCCCACTGTATATAGGCCCCGATTAACTAAGCTCTGTTAGGCTACTTAACATGACATTAACCTAACTTACCGTTACATTAATAGTAACGCTGCATTTACTCAAATGAATAATGTGATGTTAACCCCATTTTACTCCGATTAAATGAATAGTTAAAATAAAACGCCAATGATATACAAATGAGCTGTTATCATAAGCATACGATATTTACTATGCCATGGTGACACCAAGGCAGGGAGTGAATGCTACTTTAAGTCATACTTAATCCTGCTGTTAGGTATGACACCCCCCTACCCCCCCCCGCATATCACATAGGCTATAAGGCCCTGCTTGGCAATGCCTTTCTTACAGCTTTGGTAAATAAAGGGGAAACCCCCAACTCCCCCCAGGCAGCCTAACCAATCACCCTGAGGCACCTAACAACCCCGCCTCTCATCTACAGGAATGACTTGCATCCCATCTAGCCAAAGTTTTTTTTGCGTATTCCTTCATAAACTGACATATTACACAGGGTCCGTCACCCTCACATAACACGCGGTTAGTGACGTTGGGTTAAATCACCCAATTATATTGCTTGGTTTAACCAGTAGTACTTTATTTGTACGTAGAATTTGTATTTGTAGCATGACCTGCAGCCCGTTTAGCCAGCTTTGGCTCTTATGGCTAATAGGACTATAAGTCCTTCCTGTAGATGAGCAGGGCGAGGGGTTGTTAGGTGTGTTGGGGAATTTTATTTATAAAATATTTTTACCAGGAAGTAATACATTGAGAGTTACCTCTCGTTTACAAGTATGTCCTGGGCACAGAGTAAAACAAATAATACATGGTTACAAGTACAGTTACATAAATGAGCAGGGTATACATTATATACAAGACATTGCGTGCACAGTTAAAGAAAATATATATTATGAGCGTATGAAACAGTTACAGACCAGGTTAAAATGTGAGACAGCCTTAGATTTGAAAGAACTTAAACTGGTGGGGGTAGGGGGTGAGTGATAGGGATACTGTAGGTGCCACGACTGGGTGGTTATTCTCCAGGGTGGAGGTAGAGGACCCTTTGTTTGCCATAGGGATTAGTAAGGCATTGCTATCCACTTTGGTATGAAGAAGGGAGCGGAGGGGGTAGGTAGACTAGTGTTGAGTATATATTAACTTAGCTGTGGCATGTAGTGGCCAGCTAACCATGGGTTGCCAATGACTAGCTTTCCACTTGAAGTATTAAGGGGTTAACGTTTTACAAAGTTGATAAGTTGATTTAATCTTAGGTAGCCCATTGGTACTACAAGGGCTAATAACTACTTTATTTTATATGAAACTATTGTATACAAGCGTGTATAGCACAGAGACTGAAAATCTTATTGAAGTGTTTGGGGAATTTAGGCTGAAACTGTCCCGAATGACCTCTGCAACAGATATGAAAAAGACCCTTAGGGTCTATTCTGGTAGCTCGAAAGTGTGACAAACCGCGTCTGTAGTGCCCTTTAGAAGCGGATTGGAACGCTTTGCTATTCTGTAAGCCCTTATCACATGTCCAAACTGCGTCTAAATGGCACTTCTAGAAGCGGTTTCACTCTTGCTCTGACAATCCGATCAGTTTGTCAAAAAAGTCTCCAACTCGCATTTTTTTTGCTCACAGCTGCTATTCTCGTAGCTCCGCTTCTAAAAACTCGCATTTTTTTTAGCACCTCGTAAGAGGCGAGATTGGTATTGCGAGTTTCATCTACACCTTGAAATATGGGTTTGGCTGAGAGAGCAAAACCCATAAGTCAGACCGGGGATGGAGGTAGCAGCTCAGGTAATTCCGCTTCTAATGCAAATACAACCCGGGCGGTTTGGCTGTTAAACCGGGTGGTTTCTCACTTAAAAAAAAAAAAACGGGTTTAGAAGAAGCGGTTTGAAATGGAGAATAGGTGTTTTCTCACATTTCATTCCGCTTCTTGTGAATATGAAAAACCGTGCGGTTTGGCAATAATTACTTTGGAGCTACTAGAATTAGCCTCTTAATGTTTACAATGCAACCCATACAAAGCTAGATTCTCCATCTTTTACCAGCAGATCAGCCCTGAACCCATCATTTGCTAATTTTATGGAGTCATTAATTGACATACATTTCATTAGTGGGCATAAGAAGTAGTGTACTATTGGCACAAAGAGACTGCTTGCTACCCTGGCAATAGTGAACATTAATAATTGACAAAGCTTCCAGAATTAATTCATGCACCGGCAGCATTTTCTGTAACATAAGACAGCGACTGCAGCGAAGGCAAGATAGCGGGAGAAGCACCTGTGGCTTTTAAGATACTGAAGAAAAATTTCCTTCATTCTAGAATAATTTAACTTTCTTTTTGATAGATTTATAAATGAAAAATAATATGAAAATATGAGCCGTCAAGCTTATTTTTACCGGGTTCCTCCACAGGAGCTGCACAGAAGGAATCAGCACCAGCCAGAATCAGCCAAGACCAAGGCACTCCAGACTGTGGTTGAGATGAAGGTATGGTCGGCATCTTTTGCTGTAGTAATGTATATTGTATGCTGTAGTGGGCCAAATATTTGCCAAATGCTCATTTTGTTCTAAAAACTGATTTACAACGCAAGTGAGATATAACATGTTGGTATTTGCATGATACAATGTTATTTTACTTGAATTTATATTTAGATTCATGTTGTTTCATCGTTAAATAATAAGACATTTAAACTACATATATTAGACCTACAACTTGTGATATACATTCTTTATATAAATATACAAATAATTATATATATATATATAATTATTTGTATATTTATATAAAGAATGTATATCACAAGTTGTAGGTCTAATATATGTAGTTTAAATATATATATATATATATATATATATATATATATATATATTTTTTTTTAATAGAGAGAGAGAGAGAGAGAGAGAAACAATATATACCCTTCAGGCTGCCATTTGACTTTAATTATATGGAAATAAAACAGATTCCTGTCTTTCTGTGTAATAATCCTTGGGAGTCACTCCCCCAAAAAATCACTGTATTAAAGTGTTACAGTTCTGATAAATATCTGTTTTTTTGGGAGTTCCCTATCTCTGACACTTTATATAATTTCTGTGATGTTGCTATTAATTTTTTAGTTAAATGGGAACATGTAGAGGCAGAAATGTACAAGAAGATACGAGATGTTATAAGAGAGAGAGGGCAATTTAACCATCGTCATCTGTGAATGAATGGAAGCATGTCCAATTCATTCATGCAGTGCTCAATATAATATGTAAGACAACGTCGCTTGTTATACTGTATCATACCAATGGGAACTGCTGGTTGTCAAGTTTTCAACATTCTGGTAAGGAGCTCTTGAATTTTAAAGCCTCGTGCATATTTTGTTACAGATAGTAAGTACTGCCCACACTTATCAAAAAACAAAGGAAACACGGGCAGAAGGGTGCAAACAAGTGTGCATACAGCCTTGTACAGGGGTGATTAACTCCAGTCCTCAAGGGCCACCAACAGGTCAGGTTTTCACGATATCCCTGCTTCAGCACAGGTGGCTCAATCATAATCACTGAGGCACTGATTAAGCCACCTGTGCTGAAGCCGGGATATCCTGAAAAGTTGACTTGTTGGTGACACTTGAGGACTAGATTTGACCACCCCTGATCTAGGTTAAAGGTGCAGTTCCACGTAGCAACATGTAGAACAGGAGTAGCCAACTCAGTCTTCAATTGAGTCACTGATTGAGCCACCTGTGCTGAAGCAGGAATAGCCTGAAAACCTGACCTGTTGGTGGGCCTTAAGGACTGGAGTTGGCCACCCCTGGCCTAGTGCATGATTATTATTATTATTATCGTTTATTTATAAATCGTCAACATATTCCGCAGCACGGTACAATGGGATTCCACAGATTACATTACATAGAGTTCTCTACCAAAATCATATCATCTATAAAAAAAGGTTTAAAACACACAAAATTACAAAGCTAATAGCTTCAACGATAAAATAAAAGCTACAATAAATATGTACGTTTGTAAAATTGTTCTAATGTTGGTGTGCTTTGATCTTTTTTTTACATGCACACTTTGAAACATTGTTCACTTTGCCCAGTATTATTTGGGGATATTTAACATACAGCACTGTCTTCTTGACAAGCCGATGAATCTTTCAATAATACCGTATAACATTACAATTACTGTAACAGCACTTTGAATGTATGTATTCTCTTACTCAGGGGTGAGCAACTCCAGCCCTCAAGCCCTCCCAACAGGTCAGGTTTTCAGGATATACCTGCTTCAGCAAATGTGTCTCAATCAGTCCCTGCTTCAGCACAGGTGGTTAAATCAGTGGCTCAGTCTTTCACAGAGCCTCTGATTGAGACACATGTGCTGAAGCTGGGATATCCTGAAAACCTTACCTGTTGGAGGGGTTTGAGGACTGGATTGGAGCGTCCTGCTCTAACTGCTCGCTTTATGTTTTAGTAACTGGACGTTAATATTACACACCTTTACCAATAGTACTTTTGTAGGTACGCACTGCTTATGCATTGCTGTCTTTTAACCTTTAAACATCTCACTCTGTGATGTGTTGGAGCAGAAGTTCTCTGCTGGTTCCAAATAATTACCAACTCCCTATTCTTGTTCATTTTGATTCCACGTGACTATCATACGATCATATGGCTCCGTCCCCACCCTATAATTTCTTACCTCTTTCCAATCTTAAGGTGCATTAATTGCTGAGCAGATTTACTGTTTACAATTCTTCAGGTCGATCATACCGCCCACATATGTAACCTTACAGTATATACAGTAGGTTAAGTCTTTACTAGATCTATATTTAACGGGTCAGTGTCTCCTGGAACCAAAGGAACTAATGAAGGTGCCATGTGTAATAGGATAAATTTAGGTTGACACATTTAAAAAATAAAAATAAAAAAAATACACATTTAAGTATTTTAAAATAAATTTTTAAAGTTGTCCACGGAAACATGGTTTGGAGGGTTTTTTGCAATCTTTATTGAACTTGTTTCAGTCCAATCTACATGTAACTTTTTTATTCTTTTGTTCTTCATTTGTAAAGTAACACTGTTGCAATTATTGTTCAGTGACAAATACAAGTAGTTAATAAGCATGAAGTCAGCAGGCCCACAGTAAAGCAACACATTTATTTTTTCACAGTACACAAAGAAAGTTCAAGTACCTTAATAACTAAAAAAATTATAAAAGAAAATATAGGACCATTTCAATGTGATATAGGCAGGCAAATTATTGAAAATAAGGAAAAAGAAGAAGAGGTATTAAACAAATTATTTGCCTCTGTATTTACCGTAGAATAATCAATTGTAATAGCAGGAGGAATCTACAACCTCCTATATTAAAAAGTTCATGGGCGGCTTGAGAAAATTAAAGTAAATAAGGTACCTGGCCCTGATGGCATACAACCAACAGTTCTTAATGAGCTAAGTTCAGTAATAGGCCAAACCATTACATTTAATATTCATGGATTCCATTTCAACAAGCTCAGTACCACAAGATTAGCTTAAAGCAAACGTGTTGCCTATATTTATAAAGGGAGTTAGATCACAACCGGGGAATTACAGACCTGTAAGCCCAACATCAATAGTGAGAAAGCTAATTGAAGGTCTCTGCTGTGTGCACCTCAAATAAAATCATTTGATAACTCAATTTTTGTTGTAAAATTTTTACAGCTTTCACAAAGGTTTAGTATGGGATAATATTCAGGAATACCTAATAGATAACAAAATTATTAGTAATAGTCAGCATGGATTTATGAAGGATGGTTCATGGCAAACTAACCTTATTAGTTTCTTTGAGGAAGTAAGTAGGAATTTAGACTTGAGTAATGCAGCTGATGTGGTCTACTTAGATTTTGCAAAGGCTTTTGATACGGTTCCACACAAGAGGTTGGTGTACAAAATAAAGCAAATTGAACGCAGTAAAAATATTTGCACCTGGATTGAAAACTGGTTGAAGGACAGACAACAGAGGGTTGTCATAAATTAAACTTTTTCAGGTTGGGCTAAAGTTGTAAATGGAGTACCTAAGGGATCGGTACTGGGACCCTTGCTTTTTAACTTGTTTATTAATGGCCTTGAGGTCAGCATAAAGAGCTAAATCTCCATCTTTGCTGATGACTCTAAATTGTGCAAGATATTAGAATCAGAGCAGGATGTAATTTATCTCCAGAAGGACTTGGAGAGACTGGAAAATTAGGCTGGTAAATGGCAGATGAGGTTTAATACAGATAAATGTAAGGTTATGCATTTGAGAAACAAGAATAAACAGGCAATTTACAAATTAAATGGGGATAAATTAGGAGAATCCTTGATGGAGAAGGATTAAGGAGTGCTTGTAGACAACAGGCTTAGCAATAGTCCCCAAAGTCATGCAGTAGCTGCAAAGGCAAACAAGATCTTATCTTGCATTAAACGGGCAATGGATGGAAGGGAAGTAAACATAATTATGCCCCTCTATAAAGCATTAGGAAGACCACACCTTGAATATGGAGTACAATTTTTGGCACTACTCAATAAAAAGACATTATGGAACTAGAGAGTGCACAGAAGAGCCACCAAATTAATAAGGGGATGGAAAATCTGATTTATGAGGAGAGGCTAGCTAAATTAGATGTGATTACATTAGAAAAGAAGCGTCTAAGAGCGGATATGATAACTATATACAAATATATTTAGAGACAATACAAGGAGCTTTCAAAATAACTATTTGTCACAAGGGCAGTACAAACGACACAGGGTCATCCCTTAAAGTTGGAGGAAAGGAGATTTCACCAGCAACAATGGAAAGGGTTCTTAACAGTAAGGGCAGTTAAAATGTGGGATTGAGTACCCATGGAGACTGTGATGGCAGATACAATAGATTTGTTCAAAAAAAGGTTGGACATCTTTTTAGAAAGGAATACAGGGCTATACCAAAAACGTAAACATGGGAAGGATGTTGACCCAGGAAATAATCCGATTGCCAATTCTTGGAGTCAGGAAGGAATTTATTTTTCCCCTTATGAGATATGATTAGATGATATCTCACTCACTGGGGTTTTGTGTTTGACTTCCTCTGGATCAATAAATGGTAAATATAAATATAGTATAAAAGTATCTGTCGTCTAAATTTAGCATAGTTTGATCTTGATGGGCGTATATGTCTTTTTTTTTTCAACCTCATCTACTATGTAACTATGTAACAAATAAGTGGAACGTTTACCTCAAGGGAGGCTCGTCTTTTAAAGGAAGACAATTATATTTATTCTTATTACTTTTTATATTATATCACTGATGAACCCAACTCCAGTTGAGGGGAAAGAAACGGAAGAATGACTAATTGATAGATGTAATGTTACAAAACACGAACATGAATCTGCTTTAATTATTCAGTTTATTCTGTGTTACCATGCAAACCCGATGCATGTATGTATCATTTTATTTATAGAGCCCCAACAGTGTATGCAGCGCTGTACAAAAGTACAATACAAGGTAAATAAATTACAAACAATGGCAAGAAGTGCAACAGTAATAAGAACATAAAGCAAAAAGAGACCTTGTACCAGAGAGCTTACACTCTAATGTTCCTCCTTTCAATACATTCTCGCCCTGCACTCACAATATCCTGTGGTCATCGGGGAACGTCCCTAGAGTTCGGTTCCTCGTCGCTATATTGGAGTATTTCATCATTGAAGCTATGATAGCATTGCAGATTTCGAGCCAAGAAGCTGAAGAGCAAACAATAAATATAACCGGACATATATGCTGGCTTCGCTGGCTGTGATTTAGCCTTTATAAAAGGCTCCATCAATATTATTACAAAAATATATATTTATTTTAATGATAATATATATTGGATTCAGTAGGGGTAGGGCTGTAATTCTCCTCCCTCCCCACTTCTCCGCCTATCTTAATGTAAATAAAGAAGAAATAGACTTTGCAACAGATTTTAATGTGTAGTTGAAGACAAGGCGGATACTGTATTTACCAGTGTCCCGTGTCTGCAAAACAGGTGCAGTAGTTTTGCAAGTAAAACAGCGTTAACTTACCTTAGCCCAAGAGAAACATCTAGAATGCAATGCAATTTTTTTTGTTAGATGGCATATGCTCAACTTTAAATACAAATGTATACGTGTTCGGTATATACTTACCTCTGTGGTGAGTAAGAAGCTGCAAGAATTGTACTGACTAATGTGCTGTATCCTTCTAAAAAACAAATATATGTATCGATTTGGAAATGCATTTTATGAAGGCAGAAAAGAATGGCAAAAAAAGTTCTAGCCACATCAGCCTTTGAAGGGATGTGTCATTCTCAGATTTAGTATTTGGCAACTATCAACATTCTTCCAGACTCTAATTATTTTAATGGGTGAATGTCTATAATAAATCAGGTTCTTGGACCAAACTGTTAGAAGCCAGTTTAATTAGGTAACAAAAAATCCAGCCATTAAGAAAATGCATGTTCTGCAAATATCAAGGTGAGTTATCATGGGATGCTTTAAGCCGTTATTTTCTGTCTACTCATTGGGCTACTATAGTACCATACTCTGTAACAAAACCCTATGGCATAACGTTACTTAACCCCCTTTATCCCTGTGGCTACCAATGCATTGTGAAGGAATGTGTACCGGCACCAAAGGGGTTAACATATAACAGAAACACCCTACAAATAGAACACAAGCATAACATCCATATGGGCAACTATTAACCAACCTAGTACTGTAGCTAATCATGGGTTGTATATATGTTTCACAATGTCTATATAATGTATTTTTTCACCTATTCTTGGTTGGCTAGTCTTATCTAACCGATGTCTATCCGGGCCAATATATACTTATGTAAGACGGACCTAACACTAGCTTGGGATAGGTGATACAAATCTAGTTGGTGGTAGCCCAATATCGGCAGGTATCGGACAATGACATGGGAATAAGTAATTAGTTGTTAATTACTCGTTTGCATGCTGATTTCCTTATGCCAACATTAAAACGACCACATAAATATTGCAGCGGTACAAAGCCCGTTATTACTGCTTTATCGCTGGTTATATGGCTTCAGTAAATAGGTTTTTTTTTTTAAACTAGTGTTAAATATCCATATCAATTTACAGTCTTCAGTATTTTCTAGCATAGCAGTAGTTTAGCTTGAACCCACAATGTAGTTTGCACCTCAATTATGCTTATGTAAATATGATAATTGTATTTGTAGGTTTATTAATTAACCACTGATGTTAAGGCCACACCCACTTATCAGTTATATTTTCCTGTATGTGAACAATTTCACATCTAGACTTTTGCTCCAACATTTACTGGGTTTGTGGTAGAATTATGTGATATTCTGTTGAAATGTATGTGTATTGTTGTGTTTGGGAGGTGGTAAAAGTGTATATGTATATATCTATATTATAGATTATATATGTGTATATATATATATACAAAATCTACTCGCCACACAAAAAAATCTACTCGCCACCTAGTACCAAACGTGTGCTGCTTGGGCCAATATTTACTCGCCCGGGGGTTAAATCCACTCGCCCGGGGCGAGCAAATGTATAGGTTTGTCGAACACTGTATATATATAACAGATATGTATATATATATATATATATATACAGTGTTCGACAAACCTATACATTTGCACGGCCCGGGCGAGTGGATTTAACATCGTGGCGAGCTCCTATTGGCCCAAGCAGCACACGTGTGGCACTAGGTGGCAAGTAGATTTTTTTGTCCGCGAGTAGATTTTTTGGTGATTTGTCGACCACTGTGTATATATATATATATATATATTTAACAGATAGCTCATATAAACGCTCATTTGAGTGCTAAATGTAACGGGCATAATTTAATACAAATTCTATAAAAGTATCGCTAATGAATAGAGTTTTTTGGTTCCACGTCGTAATCATTTCTCCATGTATCATTTCTAAGTACCAGTGTCCTTATTCAGAGCTACTGTAATTTAGCTTATGGAGTTCTTGGTTACATGCCAAGAGTCTTTCATAGTTATGATTAGTAGGCAGAATCAATGACTCAAATGTACTGTAACGGGAGAAATAAACTAAATATGATTTTTTGTGGTTTACCTTACTCCTTATAGAGATCACCATCTTTGTGTTTTGATCCAGATTTTATTTGGCAGGTAAGTTAAAAGGTTTGTGTGTTTTTTGCTTGGGTGTGTATGATAGTGATTACTTGCGGTAGTGCTTTTTAGAAGTTTCTATTCATCCCTCATGTCACCCAGAAACCCTCTTAACGCTGTAGAAGATTGTAGACCTATTCATTTGGCCGGTGATGAAGTGTTTTCCATCACAGGGAAGAGAGCTTCAGAGCATATTGAATGTGGGCTGAAGAGAGACACAAATACTGTACTTTCCTTTACTGTGTCTCATTTTCCAGTGTATGTCTGATTAACATAGTAGCATGCCTCTCATCAATAATAATGTGTGTTGCCTTATGAGCCTTTCCCATAAGCAATTGTCCTTATTCTCATACAGTACCTGTACATTTATTCATGCAGATCATTCATTGAAACTAACGTAATAATGAATTTCCTTTCCACTCATTCCCCTTTTACAGACTCTTTCTACATTAGCCTAAAGCATTTTTTTTTCTTTACACGTTTAGTAACCATTTGTTCCCAACTTTTTTTTTTTGTCGGGGGGTCGGGGGGCCTTGTAAAATGAGGATGGACTTGAAATAGAGTGCTTTGGAAACAAGTTGTAGAGAATTGTACTGTATTTATATTTTTGAGAATTTCAACACGATTTCTCACACAAGTTGTCCTCCTCACTGTTCTCCTTTATATCAGGGATGGCCAACTCCAGTCCTCAAGGACCACCAATAGGTCAGGTTTTATGGATATCCCTTCGACCGAGCCACTGATTAACCACCTGTGCTGAAGCAGGGATATCCGTAAACCCTGATCTGTTGGTGGCCCTTGAGGACTGGAGTTGGCCAGTCTTCAATTGAGCCACTGATTAAGCCACCTGTGCTGAAGCAGGGATAGCCTTCTAGCCTAACCTGTTGATGGCTCTTGAGGACTGCAGTTGGCCAGTCCTGCTTTATATGCGTGGCGCTGTATTCAGTCATATGGTTTCCATCTTGCACAAAACAAATAAGTATATCCCAGAATAACCAAAGCTTTTTTAATAGAAGCATTATAATTTTTATTCATAGTATTGCAATATTTCTACTAACTTTTTATTGCATTTCTACATCTCTGCATTGGGCGGTATGAACTGGTGTGCATGTGTGAGACCAGAGTGAGTGTGAATTAGCGTTTCTAGAAGAAATATACTGTCGTTTGGTTATTTCAAGCCTTTGCAATTACTACTTTGCATGGCAGCAAATTCCATTGATGTGATCAGTGTGTACAGGTATCTCAGCTTTCTATATATTCCAATATATAACCCTATAACCACATACTTCATCTTTTTAAACAATATTTTTGATTGCTGTGTGCTGTGTGATCTGTGTGATTTCTCTAATCTGTACTAATAGCGTATGCATTTTGTGGCATGCCAGCAGAAAACCTAACAATATTATTAACATGATATTAAAATGTATGTTTCCTTCAATGGATAAAAGACAAATCTGAAATAATATTTTATTTGATCAACATGTATTAAAGGTGCAGTACCTCAAGATAAACTTTGAAAAATATAATAAAGAATATTCATAATACAGGGCTTTTCCATAAAAGTATCTTCATCTCTTTAAATGAAGGTTAAAAGTAGTATAAATTCCTTTTTGTATGTAATTTCAAGTATGCACAATCTTTTCTGTACAAGTGGCCACCAGATTGAAAATGTGGTCAGCTTCGCAATACGAGTTACATTTCACTCTGTGAAACTTCCATAACAAATGCATTAAATCTCGATTGCAAAACTGGTACGATTTTTTTATAGCTACACAATATTGCACCATGTTTCCTGACCCCACAAAATGTTCATCTGGCCCTTACTTCCACTTCGCTCGATTTTAAGACTTAAATACATGCTGTCAGCATACCACAACCTTTACGTTTGAAAGATATGTGGTTGTCCTTGAACTAACAGAAGTATTCCTTAAAAGGTTTAGAAACTTGCAATCAGGTTAGCAAAACGGTTTCATGAGCTTCTTCTAAATGCAACATCTGCTTTTAGGGTTCTCTTCACTTACTCTATTATTCGGTATGTTCATTTCGTTTTGTCCTTGTTCTCCTTGCACTGAATGGAGCAGACATCTCCCTTAGCTTCCACAGGAAGACCAATTCACAGCATATATAATATAGAATAGGTATTAAACATATCTACTAGTTGGTGCTAAGCCATTGGACACCTTATGGCGCCATAAGACACCTTATTACCCATTCGAGTGTTATGAGGTATTCAGCAAACATTACATGGTTATTATATACTGTTATATGCTGATTATACCCGAATACAATGAAGCAGCAATACTTTGGTTCAGATTGGTTATTATACTAAATGTATCATTGTACATGTTGTGAGCAAATCACCCCAATGGAATCATGATTTCTTTACTCACACGTTGCTGACTATCACTGACACTCATTGAGTTCAACTTTGATCAATGTGTTAATAGTGTGTTCATGATTATGGAGCTTAATAGACCCATTATGGTGATAAGACATAATTGATAAATAAGAGCGAAATACATGGGACTCTTAGTAACCTGTGACTGCATATTCCTCATGTACTGCAACTCCCATCATACAGATTACAATAGCCCTAATGGTGTGATTTTTCATATATAATATATTGTCTTATATATTATTGCTTTCATCGTAGTGCATTTCAAGTAAACCACTTCATATTGGTGAGAGTAGAAGGTGCCACTTGTTATCTGTACCTACACATTCCACTATCTGTACCTACACATTCCACTATCTGTACCTACACATTCCACTATCTGTACCTATACATTCCACTATCTGTACCTACACATTCCACTGGGTTCAAATATTTTCTGCCTTCCATCACACCCATACAATATGGTGGGGTTTCAGCTCACTAAATTGGGGACCCATTGGACTAATATCTTGGACATTGAATTCATGCTCCTCCATTTTATACAAGATGAAAGGTTTGATGGAATGTGAAAGGAAACTCATTAATTGTATCACTGACAAATTGAACAAATACAAATTGAACTGTGAAATAATGTACTGTTATTGGGATATACTTGTCAAGGTGAAACTGGGGCACAGTCTGTGCAGGAAAACCCCACTAGATTTATTGAAAGACAAATGTTGGCTTAGTTTGGCAAACCAGAAGACCCCCATTTAAATGAACTGCTTCTAATATTGAGTAACTTGTACACAAACAGAAAAGATTGAAATAAAGTATATATATATAAAGCATTGCAAGAAGTTGCACAAAAGACCAGTGCATAGCATGAGTTCTGTGATGTTTACAGCGGAGGCTCACACAATGTATAGTACGGATTTGCCTTCCTATACTACTGCTAACATAAATATTCTACCGTCTCAGACAGGACTTCAGGGCCCAGTGCGGCTTACTCGTATTCCGAAAACTCCGATTGAAACTCAGGTTTTTTTTTTGTGGTGTGGTTTTTTAGTATTTAAATCAATGTTTCGTTTTTAATGCAGGATACAAAAATAGCTTCCCTTGAAAGAAATCTAAGGGACCTTGAGGATGAAATACAGATCATAAAAACAAATGGAGTGCTAAACATAGAAGACCGTGAAGAAGAAATTCGACAAATGGAGGTTTACAAGAGTCATTCAAAGTTCATGAAGAGCAAGGTACCTCGCCCTAAATAATGCAAATGACAAAACCACTAAGAATCGAGATCAACACTTGTTCGCAGTGATTTATTGATAATGCAATTTGAAAAAGAGAAGGAAAAAAAAAAGAAATCAATTCTAAGAGGCATTAACTACGTATGGCTGATGGTTTATCCATGCCTCACTGGAGGTGTTTTAACTAATTTATTTTGTGAAAAGGTTTATAACATCAATGGGTCTCTCTATCTGTAAGTGCATTTCCCTGTAATGTTTATTAACATTCCATAATTTACTTTAGTGTCCCACTAGTGCACGGGCGGGCAGCTCCAGTCCTCAAGGGCCACCAAACGATCAGGTTTTCAGGATATATCCCTGCTTCAGCACAAGTGGCTCAATCAGAGGCTCAGCAAAAGACAACCACTGATTGAGCCACCTGTGTTGAAGCAGGGATATCCTGAAAACTTAACCTGTTGGTAGCCCTTAAGGACTGGAGTTGCCCGCCCCTGCACTAATGTCTTTATTTTACACAGATTATTATTCTGTTTGCGGAGTTCTGGTGAGGACTAACAAATGTCCTCTTCCGCACAACTTGCTACATTGTCACAGTATTCAAATGCAACATACAGTATACAGGGCTTTTTTCTTTAGGTTTGGAAAAAAGTGATAGCCAGCCATACCCTTTTAGAAAAATGTGTTTTTTTTACATTCTTACACCAGGGACACAAAGTAAGGTAAGAGGAGTAACAAAGGGACAAAACCCCTCCACCGTGCAGCCAATAACAATACCACTATTACATTCTTAGGATTTTTGGTGGAAATAAATGTTTAGGGTTAGCACACCTGTTATATAAAGGAGATGATGCAATCATTTAGCACGCAAGAGACTACACCTTTTGTTTCCCATTGCCCTGTGATTAGTTGTGTGATAAAGGTGTCACATTGTAATCAAAACCACATGCATTGTCTTTCACCAAATCCGTCTTTTCAGTTACAATTGAGATCTGCACCAAAGGATACTAGTTATACCATTCATCAAGAAACCTTTCAAGGTGAAAAGAATATTTGTATTGCTGTCATCGAGCAGATCTTATTATACTCCACCTGGGGAGATTAACCATGAGACATTTTGGTAAATACAAGTTCGAGTTGATAACGATTACAGAGCAATTCTTCATTTAATTTGAATAGCAATTTTTCCCCTTGAAATGGTTAGGATTGCTGTATAAATGTTTTAATAGATTTGTAGTGTTATGCTTTGTGGCTTGTAGGTTTCTAACATATTCACTGTGCTACACTCACTAAACCATCAGCTGCACATACAAATAAACATAATAAGCATAATAAACATCCTGTAGCCAAATATTGTATAAATATATTTTAGCAATTTATTTTTTATCAGCGCAGTATAGAAGTTTTGATGAACAATATATCATTTTTATTTGAACTTCTCAGAGATGTGAGATCCATTAACATGGTAACATACTGTAGTGCAGGGGTGCGCAAGTTGGGGGGCACAATTTTTTTCTGGGGGGGGGTGCGGCGGTTACAGAGGCGCTGCACTTCCCCGAAGGCATTTAAGTTAAAAGCTGGGAGACTGCGCAAGGCTTCTGTAACTTCACTTAACTTGGTGTCGGACGACGTGTCACCATGGCAACCCCAGGTCACGTGACGTTGCGTTGCCATGGCAGCGTACTGTCACATGACCCCACGGCATCATTTGACGCTGGAGCCGGGGTGGGGGCACGAGCAGGGGGAAAAGTTTGCACACCCCTGCTCTAGAGCAGTCGTGCTCAACTCCAGTTCTCAAGACCCCCCAACAGGTCAGGTTTTATGGCTATCCCAGCTTCAGCACAGGTGGCTTATTCAGTGGCTCAGAGACTGAGCCACTGATTGAGCCACCTGTGCGGAAGCAGTCTTCGACTGAGCCACTGATTGAGTCACATATGCTCAAGCAGGGATGTCCTTAAAACCTGACCTGTTGGTGGCCTTTGAGTACTGGAGTTGGCCTCCCCTGATCTAACCCCTTAAGTGGCAGAGAGCTTGAAACACATGCTTTGCTATGCAGTGCCTTGCAAGTCACTTTGGCACTTAATGTAATAACAATAGAAAATATTAATGATCACTCTATTCTTTCCCATAAGGATTTATGGAGTGTATGACATTTTTTGTTCACACAGCTGTAGTTTAGTATATCTAACTTTTTAAAGATGCTGTTGTTATTTGGTATGTTGTAGAAAAGTGTGCACGTGCCAGTTCATTGTGTTTATTTTCTCAAGGACACTGCTTACAATATACATTTCCATTATGTGGTCTTTCTGACTTCTCTCTAGCAGTTAGGTTAGGATGAGCATTTTATTTTGTTTAAAGCTTTTATACTCTCGAGGCAAAACTTTCCGTACATGACAGCATAAGACATGATCTTTAAACAAAAGAAGATTTTTCTCTTGCCAACTCTTTTCTCCCATGGTATTATGGACATCATGAATCCTACTTCCAAGATGAGATGAAGTGTGAGTGATGGCCATGTGGGTTTCATATAAAAAAAAATCTCCACTCCCATTATCTCCAGTAACATCTCTTATTTGTATACGAATGTATTTTGAGTGTTTGTTTTGCATATGTTTTTATTCCTAGATTTACTGTTGAAAACAAGAATACGTTATATATGTGGCATAACCCCCACAAAATGAATCTTCCTAATTTGTGTTTTAGTTGTGTTACTGTACTATAGTATAACAATATCACATTTACATATGAGTAACTCAAGTTAGATATATGGTCCTTATACAATACAACGAGAAGCGGGGGTAATGTATAGTTAGGGGATAATTAACTGTGCAAGTGAATGATAATTAATGCACAACTAACTGTGAGTTTCTTGGCTTCTCACTCTATTAAATTAAGTATGTGAATGAAATTTGCATTATGCTAATTGCATTTGTAAAAGATCTTAGAGATTCGTTTAATCTATATGTCTAAAGCAAATGTGCTTCAACTAATTGTTTTTTATTTCCTTTTTTATATTTATATTTAATGTATTACTTTATTTAGAAGATGATGCGGGAATTGAACTCTTAATGCTTCTTATGCCGTTCCAGTGCTCTAACCCAGTGGGGTTCATCCTTTTTTCTCTCGGGCACCCCTAACCAAATGCTCAGTTGCTGAGACATCCCTACAACAGGACAGGGTCACAGAAAACACAGGACAGAGATACTGTCACACGACAAGAAAAAACACAAAAGCGCACCAAGATGAGAGATAGATATTGTATTAGCAACAAATAATAAAATTAGTAACTTACATATAAAATTTCTTTAATAATCCCCGATCTGGTGTCTATCATAGGAGTAGGGCATCACATAGGAAATATGAAGGGTAATCTCAGTTCTGAGAGATCAGACCTGCGCGCTGGGGCTGTCTCTGTTTCCTCTCCTGTCCTCCACGTGTGGTAGCGTGGTGCAGAGTGTAGCACACATGTGCAGGAACCGGGGCCTTCAATAGGTGTCCTTAGGATGCCTGTCCGTTTTTGATAGCATAAAAACGATCGGAAAAAAGCAGGAACGGTACACTTGAGTGTGTACTGATGGTGGGTAATAAAACCGCCAGCCACAACAGTCGCGACGCGTTTCGTTTACCTAAGTAAACTTCATCGCCTGAAGAAGTTTACTTAGGTAAACGAAACGCGTCGCGACTGTTGTGGCTGGCGGTTTTATTACCCACCATCAGTACACACTCAAGTGTACCGTTCCTGCTTTTTTCCGATCGTTTTTATGCTATCAAAAACGGACAGGCATCCTAAGTACACCTATTGAAGGCCCCGATTACTGCACATGTGTGCTACACTCTGCACCACGCTACCACACGTGGAGGACAGGAGAGGAAACAGAGACAGCCCCAGCGCGCAGGTCTGATCTCTCAGAACTGAGATTACCCTTCATATTTCCTATGTGATGCCCTACTCCTGTGATAGACACCAGATCGGGGATTATTAAAGAAATTTTATATGTAAGTTACTAATTTTATTATTTGTTGCTAATACAATATCTATCTCTCATCTTGGTGCGCTTTTGTGTTTTTTCTTGTTTTGCTGATATTGGTATCACCATCGGGGTTCCGGTGGAGACCACATTTGGAGGTGGGGGAGACACCTCATAAACACAGAAGCAGCAAGAGAACTGAGAGGGACCAACAATCCAAGCTTAAAGAGCCAGAGCGCGGACTGAACTTTTCAATACTGTCACACGAGTCAGAGGGGGCAGGGGAGTCTGAGGGGGAATGAGTCACAGGCGGCAGGGGAGCCAGAGGGGCAGAGGGGGTCACAGGAGTCAGCGGGGGCAGGGGAGTCACAGAAACCACAAGCGCAGAAAAACACACACATACCAGAGACACACAGCCTCACCTCTACTGCCCGTGCTGCTTCCTCCTCCTCTGCTTGGCCACACCCTGCAGGCTCCTCACACATTGTCTTGATTGGCTGCTGCTGGGTAATGAGCCAATCAGAATAGAGGAAACTGCCGGCTCTCTCCCTGCTCTGGTAGATTGGGGAAATTCCGCGGGCCCTCTTCTGATCCTCTCACAGAACCCGAGGTTGCCGTAGAACCCCGGTTGGGAAACACTGCTCTAACCACTATGCCACTGGGTGGCTGGTTCCTGTCTATCGCCCAAATGGAATCTGTAATTCTGATTGGCTAATCGAATGGTGTATTCTTTTTGGGTGATAGACGACACTGTGCTTGGCAGTACATGTTAGGGTGGTTTAAAGAGGCCAACCATCTGAAATACCATTTTTGATTACACCTGTAAAAATCAGCCCTGAATATTGTCATGTGTGCATTGTGCCGTTTAATGAGTAGGCACCTCACAGAAAGAAGATAAATCAGTGTGCCATCTAGATACTGTAGCAATGAAGATTACCATGCATTGATTAATGGGGAACTGTGAATAGGAGGAGTGAGTTACTGTTTCCAGTGCCAGTGATACATAATGAAATACAGTGGGTCCCCACGATAAGAGACACACCCATGATGAAAGCATATACACTGTGTCTCTTTTAGTGTGGGCACCCTGAATAAACTTTTATTGATTTGCTAAAAATAACTTACATCTATATACAACAGAACCCAAAATTAAAAACAGAAAGGAAGAGAGAGGAATTGCCTGTGGTTGGTAGCTGTTAATGAGTAGACCTAATGGCACATGTTTGATGCTAAAGTTGTTATCCACTTATTCAGTGGTTCTCAACTCCAGTCCTCAAGACACCCCAGCAAGTCAGGTTTTCAGGATATCCCTGTGAAAACCTGCACCAACAGATTAGGGTTTATGGATATCCATGCTTCAGCACAGGTGGCACAATCAGTGGCTCAGTCCTTGACTGAGCCACTGATTAAGTCACCTGTGCTGAAGCTGGGATATCCTTAAAACCTGAATTGTTGGGGGATCTTGAAAACTGGAGTTGATCGTCCCTGCACTCACGTATTATCATTTTTCTTACTTATTGAAAATGATCCATGTTTTTGTTTTACATTTTTTTAAATCAGATTGACCAATTGAAGCAAGAGCTGTCAAAGAAAGAATCCGAACTTCTTGCCTTACAAACCAAGCTTGAAACTCTTAGCAATCAGAATTCAGATTGCAAGCAACACATTGAAGTGCTCAAAGAATCGCTCACTGCCAAAGAACAGAGGGCTGCAATCCTTCAGACAGAGGTATGGTCATTTAGTGACTTCAGTTCAGTCATTAATCATGGATTATATTGTGCATCTCTTCTTACAAATGTTGACAGACTAAGTAATTCTTTTTTTATTGGCCCAGAGTATGAGGAAAAATGCTCTGATGACTATTAGGCTACAAAGAATAACATTACAAGGTGCAACTTCAAGGAGTTACTTGCTCTTGGATGGGCCTGTAATATGCTCCTCAGCTCTTCATCTGCATAATCGTTAAAAGTAGCCAGGATGCCTGATGAGTGATATAAATATTTATAGGTGGAAAATCAGGCATAACAGGCCTGTGTGTCTGCTGAGAGGTAGAGATACCAGGCAATGTACTTCCAAAGCAAAGATTGAAAGGCAATGAAAGTTGACTTTGCGTGCCCAAATTTAGTAAGTGCATTTCTCAATTGGGCGGTGAGCCAAGCATTAGCATGTGAGATATTTTAATGTGTGAAGCGCAGAGCAAATCTTAGTATGAGAAACTGCAACACACCTTTAAGCATTGCATGCTCCCCAGTGCTATTTGTGCCATCCAAAAATGGTATGCTCAATAAGTCCAAACTAAACACTCTAACAGCTTTATGATTTATTACCTCCCAGACTTTCCAGCTAAATGAGCAAATATAAAAAACACTCTTTCTGCTGTATTTATAATGAATTATTGACATTCACAAGGAAGCTTCAGATTTGTGCCACAAAATATATTCTCCAAGTTACCTAGAATGAAACCACATCCTTTACCTGGATTAGTTTTAAATTGAGGCACATTTGTGTATGGTCGTATTCTCAAAGATTTGGAAACCATTTCTCATTTACGTTTCGCTTTAGAAGCAAAAGATTTTTGCCTTTCAATGTTATTCAGAATATCAGTATTGATAAATGCACATACTTTGTACAATTTTTATGGGGTTATCTATTAAATTGCGCTAGTGCCGATCATGGGCACCCCCCATTAACTTCAATAGATAGGCCCCTTAGTGTCAGATATGTTATAATTCTGTCGTTAAAAGATTCTCAATCAGTTGCCAAACAAAGTTTAACATTTTACAAATACAGTACTGCTTTTTACTTAGATGTTTCATCCATGTCCCAAAGACCTGCCTTTGGTATCTAAGTCAAAAGGAAATCTAGAGCATGCAAGTACTGTATGCCTCTTCAAGTCAGTGACAATTAATGCCAGATCGGAGTGTAAAGCCCCCACATCAGACCTTAGGGAATCCTGGCACATGTTTACTAAGCGATGCAAAGCTCTACGACTTATTTTATTTATTTCGAATTTCATTGACTCTCTTAATAAATGTTAATTGCTATGATCGCAGTGCCATCCACATCTTTGAAGGCTTGAGTTAAGTAGGGCATTCGGCCATATACTGTACATGTCCAACCGTTTTAACAATTTTCCATGTTTATGGTTGCTTTTGGGCCCATCCAAGTCATGAAACGAGGTTGGTATATTTCAAAGCCAGAACTGGTTAAGACTTCCTATGTAGGTTGTTCCACTGGTAGCTTTGACATAATCCATGCCTATTTGTAAATCTAGGTTGGCAGGGTATCTTAGGGTCAACATGAACCAAATTACAACCCTACAATGCTTTGTCTCCATAATGCTTTACCATGCCCTCGAATCTAGACTTATTTTACTGGGATAGGGGTTTAAATAGTAGAAGTGGCAGAAGCTCACCTCGGTGCTATCCTTTGTATGAAAGCTGAGCCCTGTGGCCCCATTGGATACACTGCAGCTGTTATGATGAGCATAAATAACCAGGTCACTTATATACTGCGTTTCCGTCTCATGCTTCTGGTGGCAGATGTACTTTTCTCTATTGTGACAAACACAGGTGTGAATGAAGTACACTATAACAAAGCATCTTTTCCCATGCCTTTATAATGGTAAAATAAATGCTCTCGGTCAGTCAATGCTAACCACTGCAGCTGTGTCCCAGAAAATGTTTAATATCGATAACTACTCTGCAATTAAGTGTAATAAACGTTATCCTGGCCAGCGCATGGCCTCTTGTTATACTTTCCTGGAGTTGAAAAGATTTGTGCTGTGCAAGCTTAGTTCTTTGGATTTAGAACAAATAATTTTGTCGAACAAAGTAATGTGTCTTGTGTTCTTGTCGCTTCCTTGTTGCTGGATCAGATAAAATTACAGGGGATTCTCATCAGTGAATTCTAACACCCAGCATAAAGGATCACCTGTTGTCACATCCCAAGCCCCAGCGTCGGTCTATAATTCCCTGCAAAATTCAAGCACATATCCGATGTATGTCTCTCTTTCTTCTCTCCTCTTCCACCTGCATATTTTGTTTTTGTATTAATGGGATATGACGAACAGATAAGCATGTACAGTAATAGGGTCATATAAAGAATATAGATAAGTAACTGTTGGCTGTACAATATAGATGGAAATGCCTAGACATCTATTCAATTTTAGGGTTAGGGCTCGGTTTGGGGTAGGGGTGGCCAACTCCAGTCCTCAAGGGCCACCAACAGGTCAGGTTTTCAGGATATCCCTACTTCAACACTGATGGCTCAGTGTTTGACCGAACCACCTGTGCTGAAGCAGGGATATCCTGAAAACCTGACATGGAGTTGGCCAGTCCTGGTTTAGGGTATACTTTTCATAGTCACTTACTAAATATTTTAAAATGCTATTTTACTTATTTGTGGGCTTGAAGAACCCAAACCACTGTTTGCTTTTGTTGTATCATCAATACTGCTGTGCGATCGTGACCCTTTCACTGCCGGGGGATACAACGCATGGGTTGCTAGATCCCTTGGGCGTGTCTTGCTCTTCTTTTGTTTTTGTCTGTGTGTTCCAAATCACGTTTTTTCCTAATTTCTAGCACTTGAGGTTGCTATGGTAACCCACAGGCCTCACAGCGTTCAGGGGAAAGCTCCATTTTAAACGCCATTTTCACGGACACTTACCATTTCAAATGCTTCTATCTCTAGAGCAAAGTATGAGATTGTAAAAATAAACACTGTGTGGAAAAGGGCAAGAAAATGGGTCTTAAAGTAAAACATGGCGGTAAACGTGGACTGCTGTTTTAACATATTTATCAACTTTATTGTTAGTGCCATGCAAAAGGTTTAAAACAAATTGAAGCAAGGATTCAGTACAGACAGGAATTCACCTTAGGCTCTGAATATGTAACTAATTGCCATCTTGCTTAGCTCATGTAATTTGCTTACACAGTGTGATGATGTTAATTGTTCTGTTTTTAAGCAGTAAATGTCTTTACAACCAACTATAAAAAGGTGCCTAACGTCATATGGCGGATTAGAAACAGGATATTATTCTTCAGTTCCATAACTCTAATAACTCTAATAACATATTTTAATTATTCCTCCTGGTTTAAATGGGGGTTTTTTTTTATTGAAAAATGTGAACGATTACAGATGGAAGTGTATTGATTGTTATCCTCATTTATTTTTCAAATCAGGAAAAGCAGAGAAACGCAATAAAAAAAGCTCCAGAAATGATTTGAGCAGCAGTTTTACCCACTTCCTCAAATTCAATATTTGCCCCCAATTAAAAGTTTGATGCAAGTAAATATTGGTAATTGCATTGGTTTATTATGGATGCAAGGTGCACTCAGGGTGGTCTCCTTCTTTCTAACGGAAGCTAACTTTTAATGATAGTGTGTGTGTGTGTGTGTGTATATATATATATATATATATATATATATATATATTACTATATTAGTGAAAGCACTGTATGCCTGTCTGGATGTCCGGTGTCCCTAGGGGAAATCTCATTGGTCCCTTGGGCCGCCCGCCCCCGCACACCTCTCATTGGCCTGAGGCGGAGTGACGGGCCACACACACACACACACACGGTAGGGGGGGTGTTACATACATTAGCTTGGGGCGCGCCCCCTTGGGGGGGGCGCACGATTATATAGGGGGGGCGCGAGCAGCTTGCAGGGAAACCTGGGGGCGCTCCGGCCAGAAGATCCATGCTGCTGCTTCTATGTCTGTGTCTTGCAGAGGGGGCGGGGCCAGAAGCTCCGTGCTGCTGCTTCTATGTCTGTGTCTTGCAGAGGGGGCGGGGCCAGAAGCTCCGTGCTGCTGCTTCTATGTCTGTGTCTTGCAGAGGGGGCGGGGCCAGAAGCTCCGTGCTGCTGCTTCTATGTCTATGTCTTGCAGAGGGGGCGGGGCCAGAAGCTCCGTGCTGCTGCTTCTATGTCTATGTCTTGCAGAGGGGGCGGGGCCAGAAGCTCCGTGCTGCTGCTTCTGTGTCTGTGTCTTGCAGAGGGGGCGGGGCCAGAAGATCCGTGCTGCTTCTTCTGTGTCTGTGTCTTGCAGAGGGGGCGGGGCTTCTCTCTGCACACAGACAGCCCCTCCTTTTCTTCCTGTCTGCTTCCCGTTTTCAGCAGCATGGGGGGTTGGGGGATCGGAGCATGTCGCCCCCCCCAGGTGAAATTGTGGACTGATTAAGTGTGTGTGTGTGTGTTGGTGGTGGTGGTGGTGGTGGTGGTGGTGGGGGGGGGTGAGTGATTGAGTGTGTGTGGGGGATTGAGTGTGTGTGTGGGGGGTGGGGGGGATTGAGTGTGTGTGTGTGTGTGTGGGGGGGGGTGGGGGGGATTGAGTGTGTGTGTGTGTGTGTGTGTGTAGTGTGTGTGTAGTGTGTGTGTGGGGGGGATTGTGTGTGTGTGTGTGTGTGTGTGGGGGGGGGGATTGAGTGTGGGGATTGTGTGATTGTGTGGGGGGGGATTGTGTGTGTGTGTGGGGAGGGGATTGTGTGTGTTTGTGGGGGGGGATTGTGTGTGTGTGTGGGGGATTGAATCTCCCCCTCCCTGCCCTTTGCCCCCCCTCCCTGCCCTTTGCCCCCCCTCCCTGCCCTTTGACCCCCCTGCCCTTTGCCCCCCTCCTCCCTGCCCTTTGCCCCCCCTCCCTGCCCTTTGCCCCCCCCCTCCCTGCCCCTGCAACGCCGGGTATATCAGCTAGTATATATATATATTAGTGGATAAAGTCAGTTAGCACTCCATTAGCAGAAACATATAGGTAGGTGCAGGTCCCATATAGAATTGTAAGATAACAATACCGTGTAGGTGTCCACGAAATGAGGAGACAGCACACATCTAGAGCAGGTAAACTGTATTTTCAAAGCATGGTACAAAATAACCAACGTTTCAGTCCCAGAAACGGGACCTTCCTCAGGGCAGTGCAGACACTACAAGGGTAAACACTGATGAGTGTGCTTTTCTAACAATGTTTTAAAGACTGCCAATTTATCTTGTACATTTTTCCCTGCAAAAACATCATCCCAATGTATTACAGCAGGGCCCCGCTTCTCGGTGCTCTGCTTTTCGGCGATCCGTTGATACGGCGGCACCGAGAAGGGGGCCGCCATGTTGAATTTGAAATCGCGCATGCACAGAATGGGCGGGTACACCCGGTGCGCATGTGTAGACCGCAGGTTGCGCGCACAGACCGCAGGTCGCACATGCCGGTTTGCGCATGCGCAGCACTGAAAATCGCCGGATTCGCTTTCCGGCGATTTTCACTATACGGCGGGCCTCTGGAACGGAACCCGCCGTATACCCGGGGCCCTGCTGTACTTGTAAATTAGTCCTCAGTTTATTCAAATCTGCTTTCTAAAGTTTAAGGTCTTTGTTGAACCCAAGTAATCTGTTTTTTGATAATTTATTTCAAATGAGACCATGTTAGGATCACTGCTACCCAAAAGTTACCGGGTTTAAATGTCCCTCAGGGAAACAAAATGGCTGCCACGTCTCAGGCCAATAGAAAGTTGCAACATCATCTGTTGTGGCTTCGTATTGGATGGCCCTTTTAAATCCCCTGTAAAAACCAGGAAGTAATACCGGTAACTTCACCAGTAGGTATCTCCGGAACTGTGTGGTCCCCAGAGCTGAAAATAGCGTGTTAACAGCTCTGGGTGAGCGGCTCCCTCCCGGCGCTACCCTAATTGATGGATTGCTCCTTTAAAATATCCGCAGCCACAACATGCAGTGGCAGCGTGTCCTGAAATGGAATTAGTGTGCGCTGTCCTCCGCTTCCCCTCTCCTCACTGCCTATGTGATCCTCCCTGCAGCTCCCAATCTCCCGTGATCATTGGGCAAAATCCACATAAAATAAAACAAAAAGGGGCGCATGAGAGAAAACACAGAGACAATATGTACTATCAAACACAATTTATATGTACACTAATACATGTACAACATACTTAAAATTAAGACCGGATCACAATATCCAGTATGTCACACAACACACAACACTACCAGAGGGCAAGCCTCAGCAAACCAAGGCACTCGTTAAGTCCAAAGATCTTCAAGGAACGGAGGGTGGGGGCTTACGTGATGATTATCAGCCAACCCAGTGTCTCCAACAGAGCCCTTGTGGGTGTGTATGTGTGCGCAGCTTCCGGAGTCCGTCGTCACGAAACCTCCCGTCTTTGGACTTAACGAGTGCCTTGGTTTGCTGAGGCTTGCCCTCTGGTAGTGTTGTGTGTTGTGTGACATACAGTATTGGATATTGTGATCCGGTCTTAATTTTAAGTATGTTGTACATGTATTAGTGTACATATAAATTGTGTTTGATAGTACATATTGTCTCTGTGTTTTCTCTTATGCGCCCTTTTTGTTTTATTTTAAGTGGCAACGTGTCCCACATGGTGACTGTGCTCGGTTTGCTTGCCACTTATTGTGTCTGCTGTTTGAAGGATAGCAAGTATTCCCCCCCCCCTACTGTATGTTTTAGGAGATTCATAGCCTCTGTATCCATGGAAAAGAATAAAGGAGGAGCCCGTTTCTTTTTATCTACATATATTTTTTTACTTGATGACTTGTACTGTTAGGTCTTTTAAGGGAATTGCATTTGATTTGCTTTACAACATACTTCTGTAGTATATAGTTATATGGGTATCACATCTTAGCCCAAACATAACATTCATCACAAAACAGCCTGAGGATTTAATGTGGAAATTTCACATGTACTGTTTAATAGTAGGGATTTAACCTTCTCAATTCTAGTAATGCTACGCCAGCCTCAAAAGCACTGAGGGTTTAATACGAACTGTTATTTCTGTATTCCAAAAGGAAATACTGGGATAACAGTGTTACGCCATTGGCTATAAATGATTGATATATCCAGTGCAGTGCTGCAAGTGTTTCTTGATAACAAAGCAGAACTAATCTAATGTTCTGGGATTCAAGGGAATCTTTGCTTTTGATAAACACGACTCTTACATTTAGGAAAAATGTATGTTTGGTTAGTATTTCCAGTAAAGTAGCCTGTTCCTCTGCATCACCTTGTTTCTTTAGATTCATTCAGTACCTCTCCAGTTTGCTTGCCTCTGGCTCTTTGGTTCTGTGTCAGATGTAAGAAACTTGTTCATCGCTTTTCTTATGTTTCATGCAATCTGGTAACCAGTTTTTCTTGGCACTGAAATGGGACAAAAAAAAAGTCCTAATTTGGAATGCAGAAAGGGATTTGTCCCATAGATTCGCCTTCTTAATTTCTCCTATTGACACTTCAGAATTTACTAATCACACATGTGGAGTAAACTACAGCAGATGTGCCTTAGTACTGTATATTGATGCTCAGAGTTGAATGCACAAAATACATCTAGCATCAGTCTTTTTTGTGTTTGACAGTGTATATATAGTATGACCAGTCTGGACCCAACATGTGAGGGTTTTATAAACAATTTAAGATGGCATTTATTTTTTCAAACATCCTGCTTCCTTCTTCAACATTTTGTGTTAATGCGTTATATTTGGAATTATGTATGTATATCTTAATTTATTATAGCGCCATTAATGTGCATAGTGCTTCACAGCAGTAATACACGTGACATAATCATATAAATAACAAATAATACAAATAACACATAATGGGAAGAAGCGCTTCAGACATAAACTAGACATTTAGGATAAGGCGTCCCTGCCCTGAAGAGCTTACATTCTAATCCCTTGCCTTATACATTGCTTTCAAGGCATCTCTAATACTATTTACTAGTGAAAACAATTGTATTAACTATTTACAGGAGTGGCCAACTCCAGTCCTCAAGGGCCATCAATAGGTTAGGTTTTAAGAATATCTCTGCTTCAGCACAGGTGGTTCAAACAGTGGCTCAGTCAAGGACTGAAACCCCCTTATTTGAACTAACTCCCTCTTCACTGTCGGAAAGGGATCATACTTTGCAAAAAGCATTACAAAATAGTGCATCATATAATACTATAATACTTTGGCCTAGATTCACTGAAGGTCGGTAAATGAAAATGTGGCATTACCTTTGTTTAATGTTAATTTTATTTATCAACCTATTCACTAAAGCCCTATTGCCAGCGATAAAGCAGAGATCAGGGGCTTTTTACCACCTAACCCTAAATAGTTAACACCAAATTACTTATTCACATGTGATTCGCTAACCTCCAATACCTACTGCAAACTCTTCTACACAAGGCAACAAATGGTGAACTACTTTGACCACACTATGATCCCATCCTTGTTAGCCTGCATACTTAACCCCCCCCTTTACACCTTATTTTACTGCAGCCTCTCCCAACACTGACTGCACACAACTGCCCCCCCAACACTCACTCCACTCACTCCACTCAGCCCTAGCACTGCAATGCAGCAAAACATTTTGACAAGGAAAAGGCACTCCTTTGCTGTTTACTCTGCACACACGCACTTGGCTCACAACAGCTTCATGCAACATGACCTACCTCTGTGATAATGAACCTGCTATGTATCTCAACTTTGTTCTTTCTTGTGGCCTCATGGAAATATTACTCTCTCTATCTAAAGTTTGCAATGAAATCCAGTGTGGTATGGAACTGGGACACTCACTGGTGCAGTATTCCTAGATTTTGCAATGGCTTTTGATACTGTTGATCATGTTATCTTGCTTAACAAACTCCAGTGCTCTGGAATAGGGAAGCATGCTTGAAACTGGTTTCATTCCTACCTATCAGGTAGATCCCAACATGTGTCTATCTCAGGCTCTAACTCCAACCCCTTGGATATCACCTGTGGTGTCCCGCAAGGCTCTGTTCTGGGGCCTCTACTCTTCTCAGTGTTCATCAATGATCTTCCTACAGCTTGTAAGGGAGCTTCAATACACATATATGCAGACGACACAATCATATATGCACACAGCCCTAGCCTCTCCAACCTTGAACACATACTTCAATCTGACATTTTGAAACTTGAAAATTGGATTTCCCAAAACAAACTGTTTTTAAACACTGACAAGACTATAACAATCATATTTGGGACCAAGGCTAAATTTTTTAAGTTTCCAATGACTGAGTTCCAGATCAGAACCAACGCTAATGCCACCCTAACTCCTGTTACTAGTTTTAAATACTTGGGCATATGGTTTGACTCCCATTTAACATTCGGAATGAACAGTGATCCCCTGACATCCAAAACCTATGCCAAACTAGATGTACTTTACAGGAACAAATCCTCCCTAAGTCTGTTGGTCAGAAAGCGTATCACACAGCAGATGCTAATGCCAATTATCGACTATGGAGACATAAAATACGGCTTGGCACCCCAAACCCACCTTAGCAAACTTGATATCCTCTACAATTCAATATGCCATTTTGTTCTCCAATGCAACTACAACACACATCAGTGCGAAATGCTCAAAGAACTAGATTGGTCATCACTTGAGTCTAGGCGCAATGTTCATCTTTCCTGTCTTGCCTTCAAATACTTTCTGGGCAAGCTACCCGCCTATCTGAACGAGCTCCTCACCCCTGCCACACGCAGCACTTATCACCTGAGATCTGACTGCAAAATACTGTTTATGGTCCCAAGGTTCAGCAAAGTATCCGGCCGCTCCTCCTTCTCTTACAGTGCACCCCAAAACTGGAACAATCTATAGGAGACTCTCACATCCACCACCAGTCTAAGTTCTTTCAAAACTAAAGCTGTCTCACATTTTAATCTGGTCTGTAACTGTTACATACGCCTATAATATATATTATCTGTAACTGTGCATGCAATGTCTCTGTATATAATGTATACCCTGTTCACTTATGTAACTGTATTTGTAACCATGTATTATTTGTCTTAACTCTATGCCCAGGACATACGTGAAAACGAGAGGTAACTCTCAAAGTATTACTTCCTGGTAACACATCTTATAAATGAATAAATAAAAATATCGGGCGATATTGAACTGCGGACATAAAATATCACCTACCCCAGGCTGGCGTTAGACCTATTCTGCCTATTTATATAATGTCCACAATAGACATAGGCAAGATAATGCTAGCCAGCCTGGAATAGGTGATCAAAATGCGCCATATTAACAATGTAGAACTTAATAATATATTGTTACACCGATGAATAGCTGATTTGGGCTACAACATGGTTAATATTTTCACGTACAGTATGGATGTCGTGCTTTTTGTGTTTTATTTGTAGGGTGTGTATAATGTATGTTGTATATTAACCCTGTTGTGCCTAAGGGCATTCCTTGGCAATGGCAATGCATTGGTCTCCTCAGGCATCAAAGGGGTTAAATACAATTCTGCCATAGGGTTTTGTAAGAAATCCTATTCCATTACTCTATGGTAGAACAGTGTGAAATTCCTCCCCCCCCCCCACCCCCAATTGCATTGTTAGCGCAGCTTAACTGATTTCAATGAGTTAAAGCTTATTTGTATCGTTCTCATTATTTACTGGAGTTCATGCATTTTTCATGTATGCAAATGAGATGTATATATTGAAATCCGATATGTAACCAGGTAAATCTGACGATTGACCCACTAGGCGCTCAGAAATAAAGCAATGCTGCACAGTGATGTAACTGGAACTAAGGCTATGGTAAACCCCAAGCATAAAGACAATATATTGTGTGAAAAGTCTTTTCCAGCAACAGGCTCCCTAAGAGCACCATGTAGTTGTGATAAAAAGATTCACTTATCTGATTCAGGGGTAACTGTTTCCATGCCTGTAATGTCCTCCTGTGATGTAGCTTCTCCTGCAAACAGACCTTTTTCTGGAGCTGTGTGGATGTGGGGGCAAAGTGTGGCCCCCCCGCTTCCCAGCTTCACGATGGATCAATAGCCTCTTCACCGCCAACCCTGCATCCGCTAACGCGGTGGGCGGTCACCTGACCGGCGGCCCTTGAGAGATATCCGGGTCACAGGAGAGAGAGATGCGCAGCTCGGCGTGCAGGCGGTAGAAAGCGGCAATAAGCAAATCCTCCCGAGGGGTGTGAAGACGCCGCACAGCCGCAATAATGGAGAAGGCTGATGGATGACTGAAAAAAGCTTTATTCACACAGAATGTGCAAGCGGATCCTCTTGACGCGTTTCAGCCCGTGGGGCCTTTGTCAAGAGGATCCGCTTGCACATTCTGTGTGAATAAAGCTTTTTTCAGTCATCCATCAGCCTTCTCCATTATTGCGGCTGTGCGGCGCCTTCACCCCCCTCGGGAGGATTTGCTTATATTGAAATCCGTAACAAACAAATACTGTAATTGTTTGTGAATACTGCAGTCGTTTCAAAGATACATTGTCGCACTCCTATTTTATAATAACGCCAACGTTTTAACGCAGCTAGCTAAATCGACATTTAGTGAATCTAGCCCTTTGTAAGCTGGAAACAGTCACCATTGCTTCAAATACCTCTGTTGATAAATACTGTAAAGAAGGGTGACTTCCCTCCTGGTGACATGATGGCTGTAGTTCTGAGGACATCTTATTGACATCCCTGAATGTTAGAATTTGTACGTTTCGCTATGCCACAAAGATTGTGTTGGTATTGTTCCCTCACACTAGAGACTTGTCTGCTGTTTTACTGATTATCTGGTTTGTGAAGAAGTCATCAGAAAGCTAACAAATGATTTCATACTGCAAGACGCTTTAATTAAGTTGTTATCTTGTTCTCTTTTGGAGCATCCAGGAATCCGTTGGTATGTTGGTGTCCTTCAATACACAGCTACTATTTCTACAAATTAGCCAAAAAAAAATATCTCCTTGATTCAATAGGACAGGAAATGTATTCCCAAGTGTTTAGGCTGCTGGTGCTCAACTACAGTCCTCAGGGGCCCACCAACAGGTCACGTTTTAAGATATCCCTGCTTCAGCACAAGTGGCTCAATTAGTGGCTGATCTGTTGGTGGCCCTTGAGGACTGAAGTTGGCCACCCCTGGTTTAGCCACATATTGAATATGACCTTATATATATATAGCAGACAGACAATTACATATTTATTTTCTGATTTTTAAACTCAAAAGTTCAAATGAACATGTTCTTTACAAAGAAAGTGTTTTTAGACAGAGTAAATGTTATACTCATGTGAAGCCTGTTACTTTAATCGAGCTCTTTATGAAATGGATTAAATGTAATGGTATGATAGTGTTAGATTACTGCACTGCATTTACACTACAAGCACGCAATGCAATGTCAAAATAAATACAAATGTATTCTACATTATTATTTATAATTGAAGTATCGTTTTGGTTGTAGGTGTGTAACTGACCTATAAACTACATTTTAAGCAGAGTAGCTGTGTGTGTGTGTATATATGTATATATTTGTTTTTTAATAGATATAATTGTATATATATTTGTATATATTTGTATATGTAATGTAATTTGAGGCATGCAGGGTCAAAGAAACCGAAGTAAAGAAAGATATGATCAGGTTTGTCATGAAAATAAGAGTTGTGTTATAGAATTTTTTGGACTCCAACATTACAGTAAATAGTAACCTCTTTATGAGCAGGGATTTCTTGTCTATGCAATGCATTGCATAGCAGTGTCTGCCCTATAATCTCAACAAAAAAATGACATTTTGTGTTAATTATTATTTAAGATGTCGTTGAAACTTCATTCCAGTCCACTCATAGTAAACAATAATTAAAAAAAATAGAAAATGAAGTGACCCAACTATCCTATCACCCCTTTCATGCAGCACCCCTTTCATGCAGCACCCGTTTCTTCTTTTTGATGTTATAAATCTACCAAAAATGACAACATATTAAGTTGCTAAACACATCCAAAAATGTACCTATATCAAGTTTTATGTTGCATTTCGAAACACCGTACACCTCTTTCTCTTGAAATTCTTCAAACAGGTTCATGTGCCAGAAGAATTTACCTAAAAATCCATCAGAACTTGT
Source organism: Ascaphus truei (assembly GCF_040206685.1). Taxonomy (NCBI): domain Eukaryota; kingdom Metazoa; phylum Chordata; class Amphibia; order Anura; family Ascaphidae; genus Ascaphus; species Ascaphus truei. The sequence continues at coordinate 37,699,838 of NC_134499.1, forward strand.
GGTTTTAAACATTAGTTTAAGCATAAAGGTATAATTTCATTTTAAGCATTTATCTGTCACTCCACATTTAAGCAAATACTAAAATTCCAAAAAACTACGTATCTCCTTTTGATTTGATTTTTAATGTTATTACAATTATATATATATATATATATATATATATATATATATATATATATATATATATATATATATATATATATGAATTTTTTTAGTATCAAGCCTAGAAGATGGACAATCCATTTTAAACTGGTTGCTGAAACCCACAATTTCCATGCCGTTGACATACAAAAGTATATAGTGTTTTATGGGTTTCTTAACTTTCAAGACATTTGGGAATTTGAAGTAGGACATTTTCAACATTTTTAAGAAATTGTCCAAGCTTTACAAGGGGTTCATTGTAATAATTAATTTGATGACTAACACATCTTCATAGAGTCCCGCACAATATATAATGGGGAGATGTGTAAATTCTCGAATTCTGTACTTAATGGCTCTGTTTACAGGAACCCCAATAAATCAGGGTGTCAGGACTGTAAACAATCTTCAAAATGATTACCATCTGTGACAGAACTATTCAGAAAACATTAAGGGACGTGAGAATGGTGTGATTTGGACGGGAAGCAAGACTACTTATGATGTGTTATAATACCGGTTACCATTGAGAGGTTTAAGATCAATTTGAGTTGTGGGTGAATGTTCATTAACCCTTTAACTGGGTAACGTCACTCCCACACACAATCATTAGCTTCAAATACAAATCAAAGTAAAAATACATTGATTTTTGTGTTCTTCACCTTAGGGCCAGTGAAATTACGTTTATTTTTACTTTGTTACTGTTTAAACTGTATTTCCCAACTTAGTTAGAAAAACTATTAAAAAGCACATAGAAAAAATCCCAAATGTGCAGACTCCTCATTATGGGCCTTATGCAGAGAGCATCGTTATTTCGAAATTCGCCATTTTTTGTACAATTTCGCGCAGAAACCGGCAGAAAATGGCGAGTTCCGAAAAACGCGCCATTTTGTTTTTTCAATTGCTAAAACTCGCCTCGCGGCTGGCGAGAACCTCCATCTCGCCATTTTTAAAACTCTCCGAATGCAGAGAGGTGCGAACGGCATAAAGCGGCTGTTCGCGCCAAAAAACGGCGCGATTCTCGCATTTTTGCTGCGCCAGGAAAAGATGGCAAGATGGCGCTCGCCGCCTATAGTAAAGGGGAAAAAAAGGCGCGAATTTGTTTTTACACGTTTCTGAAGCGCACATCTCGCCAATTTAAACTCGCCACACGCATCCATGTTAAACATAGCAGAATTCGCACTTTTCTGCATATGGAGAATAAAACTCTCCAAAAAAGCTACTTTTTATGAAATTCGCCAATTTTAAAATTCTATGCTCTCTGCATAAGGCCCTAAGTCCTGTTGGGTGTCTGAAAAGTCCAGTAAATCACCCCTTTGCAGCATGTATCTTTTATTCCCCCCACACCGTTAACCTGCCAGATCTCCAAAGAAAAATAAAACAGACAAAGCACACCGGGGGTAAATATCACAACATATATTGGTAAAATTACATGTCGCTTCAAAAACGTACTATTCATAAAATAGCCGTGCATGAACAAATCCAGTCCAAGTAGGTGTGTAAGTTATAGAAGCTACATGTGATTTTACCAATATATGGTGTGATATTTACCCCCCGGTTAAAAGACATTTAAATAACATTTCTCATTCAGCTACTGTACACTGAATTTTAACTTAATTATAGATCTGTTAAGCTTTTCTTCTATATACAGTACATGTGCATATTTTGTATAAAAAATTACATATGTTACACTAAATGACTTGATTATTATATAGTTTATGTATGTGAAAACAGGTAGCAAGTGTAAAAAGCTATACGATGCAGTAAATGCACAGAGGGAGGGATTTCTCCTTGAATATGAAACGTGGCTTTAAATGGTGGGTGACCTTGTTGGACTTGTAATTGGGGTCTGACCATGACTTGAAAAAAGTTTAACTACATTTAGATTTCAGCTAAGTGTAAGTGTGGTCATTTCCTATATGAAATATAGGAGTTTAGTTAGGTGCCTAAATCATTCATTGTGAAAAATACTTCAAGGCCTCTGTTCAGTGGTGCTTAATATCATGTTGATACTCTAAGCACAATAGTACAACTCAAATGTGCTTAAGTATGCTTTTAACATGGATGCCATTTTTTTAAAATAGATGAGTGGTGGGTAGAGATGTGCGAAAATTGGCCTTATTGAGTAACTAAGTGATTCGCCAAGCGTGAAGTCACTTTACATTGGAATGATATTGAATATGCACCCACTCCTGGTAATTCCCGAATAACACAAGGAGTTAATCCCACTTCAATGATCAGCGTTCCTATCTATACAGTTCCTCAGGGATTACTGAGGATAATGAGGCCCAAGCCAAATGCCAAGTTTTGACTTCCCAGTAAGCACCCTAACCAAATGACACAACACACTTATAAATTACAAGAAGTTTACTTACAGTCCGTGGGGTGAGGAAAGGTTTCCTGGCTGGGGGGGGAGGGGATTCAGAGGCCAAAGTCTTCCAATAGAGGTCACGGCGAGATGAATCACTTCCCCAAGTGAATAAGATGTTCACTTACAGTATTTGGGTGCGGAAAGGTTTCTTGGGCAAGATGAATCGCCTCCCCAAGTGAATCTATCATATTTTTATTCATTAGCTATTTAAATTAGCAAAACGTGAAATCTTACATGTTTTATCGAAATAAATCAGCTCTGTATTATTAAATAATACTTGCTGTATTTAAAAAATGTATTATTCAACTCTTAATGCCATTTTTAATGCGTTCTAAAGCATCCTTTGATCCCTATAGCAGGTTTTAGCCCACCTCCCAAGCAGTGCAAGATGTTTGCAACACTTTCCTGTTTGTGAGCTGCAAATTGTAACATTAAATAATGTTACCTTAGTAATAAGGATACACTGTAGCTGCTGAGTTAGGCGCAATTATAGTGCGCGCGACGTCTCGCACAAAACATGCACTGCAGGCAGGAGACATCGGGAGGCGACGGAGGTGTGGCCGTGATGTCACGTGAGTGGTTCGCCCTCATTGGCTGAACCGCTCACGTGATGCGGCCGTCGCGCTAAAAAAACTATTTTTTTCCTCCTCAGCCTATAGCATCTCCGTCACGCTTCAGCGTGGTCGCACACACTGTGCACTGATTTATTGGAATCAAGGTATTTGTTTTGGCGCCGTGCGCCTTACCGCACATCGTCACTAGCACTGACTGAAGCAGCCATTATGTTAGGCACACAATCAGAATTTTTACAGATGTATAACAGGGGCACCAAACGATTGCCAGTTTAGGTAAGAATGTAGAATTGTATACGGTCACATGCTTTACATCAGTGGCGTAGCTAGACATGTGTGGGCCCCTAAGCAAAAACATTCAGGGCCCCTTCATGTCTCTCTCTCTTTGCTCTCTCTTTGCTCTCTCTTTGCTCTCTCTCTCTCTGCTCTCTCCCTTTGCTCTCTCTCTCTTTGCTCTCTCTTTTTGCTCTCTCTCTCTCTCTTTACTCTCTCTTTGCTCGCTCTCTCTTTTTGCTCTCTCTCTCTCTTTGCTCTTGCTCTCTCTCTTTGCTCTCACTCTCTCTTTGCTCTTGCTCTCTCTCTTTGCTTTTGCTCTCGCTCTCTCTCTGCTCTCGCTCTCTCTGCTCTCTTTGCTCTCGCTCTCTCTGCTCTCTTTGCTCTCGCTCTCTCTCTTTGCTCTCGCTCTCTCTCTTCGCTCTCTCTCTCTTTGCTCTCTCTCTTTTTGAGCTCTTTCTGTCGCTCTGTCTCTTTGCTCTCTTTGCCCTCTCTCTTTGCGCTCTCTCTCTCTCTTTGCGCTCTCTCTCTTTGCACTCTTCAGTGTCTCTCTCTGTGCTCTTTCTCTCTTTGCGCGCTGTCTTTGCGCGCTCTCTCTCGCTTTGCGCGCTCTCTCTCGCTTTGCGCGCTCTCTCTCTCTTTGCGCGCTCTCTCTCTTTGCGCGCTCTCTGTCTCTTTGCGCGCTCTCTGTCTCTTTGCGCGCTCTCTCTGCTCGCTCTCTCTCTCCCGCTCTGCTTTCTCTCTCTCTTTGCTCGCTCTCTCTATGCTCTCTCTCTCTCTGCTCGCTCTCTCCCTCTGCTCTCTCTCTCTCTCTCTTTGCTCTGCTCTCTCTCTTTCTTTGCTCGCTTGCTCTCTCTCTCTCTCCCCCTCATATCTTTCTTTTCCCTCTTATGTATGTCTCCCTTGTACGTCATTTTCTCTTTGTCTCTTCCTTCCTGTATCCTTTTCATGTCTGTTTTTACCCCTGTGATTTAACCCTTCCCTACCTCCCTTTCCCAGCCTGTCTCTCAGGCTGCAGCTCCAGCCCCACGTTGCACTACTTGAGCCCCGCCCCCTAACCTAGGCCCCGCCCACCTACGGAGGCTCTGCAGAGGAAGGACTTTCCCGTCTGTCCTCCCTACGGGGCCCGGGATATAGCTACGCCCCTGAAAAAGGGGAAAATATAGTATTGCTGCTTTAATCACCGATAAGGCAATAAAAAGATTAATGGTGATTTCAAACAATGTCTGGTATGCGATAATCTGAAAAAAATCTACTGTTTCTAGAATTAGTTTTATATGAAAGCCTAGCAGTGGTGGCAGAATGGCACATGTTAGGGCTTGTAATTCAATATTTTATCACTTTCTTCTCTCTACTTAATGGTATGAAAGACTAAAGAGTAGGCTATGCACAGTATATATTTATTTGTATGAGAAGAGTTCAGCACAGGATTCCTCTGAGAATTTAAATGTGTTTTAAGGACACAGGCAATATCTGGGCCGCTAGAGAGTACCAAAAGCATCGCAATAGTGTTCTTGTAATTCTATAGGAACTCCCTTTTTACTTGTCTGATTATATTCTCCTCTGTTTTGGGAGGTTCCCAGTAAGCCGGTTATAACAGCGCCAGTATACTGTAGGATCGTTGCTCAATTTCTGCTATGTACAGTAGGTGTGAACAGTAAATTATAACTGTCACATTCTTGTGGCATTCTGTTTAGTTTCCATTATGAAGGATATTCTAGTTATTATTAATAAAAACAATTTAATTGAAACATTTCAACAACTTGTCCTTCAAGTTATGCAGCTGGTTTCATTGGTGGATTGAAAATGCACATTGCAGCATTGTTTAAATAAGTTGTGTATTTATAATATAAACCAAATCCGTGCTCTACTCAAGTAGAAATGTTCTAGGTTAAAGTTTTAAAAGTCCATTTAGAACACAGAAAGGTCTGGTGCTGAATACTCCAAGGCTGGGTTCCTCAGCTCTTCAGGACCCTGCCAGAGCACCCCCACATATCCAAAAAAAGACAAAAAGAGGACAAGCAAAGCCTTTTCTGAGTAAAATAAAAAATATAACTTATGAGCCACAATAGCTTTCAATTCTCACTTACATCTAGGGTAACAACAATGTGCACAGCCAGGAAACAGAAGACAAATGAGCTAAGCTCCCTGGATCATATTCACCGCAGCCTGGATCGGTGAGGGACATAGAGCACCCTGAAATAATGTCCGCTTTAGCCAGCTTACAGAAAGACCTTGAGTGTTTGTGTACAGGTCCGTGTCTGCTGCTCAGTTCTCTTTTCCGGACTCTCTCCACCTCTACGTCTCATTTCTCACGTCACCACAACGGCTGCACAGCGCCATCAAGCGACCCTACGCGTTTTGCTGATTTCAGCCTTGTCAGGGAATGGTTGCTATACAATTCTAATCTCCTTATATATAGTACCTCCTAATATTGCTAAACCACTACACAGATATGCTATAAAACATATAGACATATGTTAATGTCACTATATATCCGAACAAGGAGCTAAATCTAAATTTAGATTTCTTCTTTCATATAGTCTATATTTGTGCAATATACCAAACGCTACAAGAGGGGTTGAAGAAAAAAAGGGGAAAGAGTTAATTACTATGGTTTGCATCATATGTTTCATATGTTTATATTTACAAAAATCACATATAATTAAAAAAAATATAGAAAATATATAATATTGGCATAATACGTACATCCATACAATCATATAAAAAAAAAATCTAATATCCTATGATTTTCCAATATACATTAAGCCTCGGGCATGGGGCCGCGGTGATCCGCGCTCCTGCTCTGCCTCGCCTGCTCAAGCAGGTGCTTTTTGGCGTCCTGGCAGGCGAGGCAGTAAGCGCGCTTTGGGGGCGGAGCGGAGGTGTGACGGAGACGTGGCTGGAGGCGGGCTAGTCCCTCGCTCCCATTGGCTGTTTTCAGTCACGTGACCGCTCCTCCGCTCCCCTAAGCACCGAAATTTAAACTTGCTTGTCTGGTAAAAATTTCCCGAGCCTCTGCACGCATGTGGAAGCGTGCGGAAGCGGCTGCTAAAGCCGCGCTGATCACAGATGCAGGGGGTAAGTGCATCTGCTCAGCGCGGCTCAGCACAGCTCAGCACGGCCTGCTGTACCATGTCCCAGGCCTTAGGCAAAATAGATAAGAGACAGCGCTCTCAGCGTTTGGAACACAGTAACAGATCTGTTTGTGATACTTTGATGCCAAAGGGCAGAGCACAAAAAGGTGTGTGTGTGTGAGCGTGTTTCAAAAGAAGTGGATATGACTTTCTAAATGGTTACTATAGCAACCAAAGGATGGTTAGTACATGAAAAAAATAATTAATAATGGCATTTGGAGTTTAAAAAAAATGCAGACAGTATTATGTAATTCTACAAAATTAATGTATTTAAAAAAACATAGGATTTTTCATGTTTTGCTGCTTTAAAATGTTTTTAAGGGATGTTGCTTTCCCAAATATAGTCTTGGGTTTATTATCCAAACTACCTAAAATTGGGTCTTTAATTATTCTCCAATCTTTGTTTAGGGCTTTTTGAAATTTGTGGTGCACTGGATTATATTTCGTAACATAAAGGGAATTAGTATGATTGAAATTGCTTTTATTTAATTTTTTTTCTAATAACCCCCATTTAGCAAAGTAGGCCTATCTACTAAACTTTTATTTTTTTTAGTCAAATGAAATTGCATTTGAGTAATTTTCCTAGAAGTATCTGGGAAATCTTTTGACTTAGGAAAATATTATTACATAAACAGATGTGATATTAAATGCTTCAATATCGCTAATGCATTGCAAACCGCTTCCAAGTATGAATTTTATTTTCTAGATAAAATAATCAAAAGGTCAATTTTGCAGTTGGCTAGGTGACTGCTTCCTTACGTTGTTAGAGCTCAGAGGATCCCAGTGTTTTACAAATAAGGTTTTCAGATGAAAGGGATCTTTGATATAGTGACTGTCAGAGATACTTGGTAGCAATTTTCTCAATGTTTCCGCTGCTGAGAATTAAAGCAGATGCACACAACCATCACACCTGTGGTCTTGTGTTGGAGACAAAACTGAAGTAAGCAAACATAGCCTAAGGCTGCGATGCGTGCAGTCGGGTCACCCGGTCTTCAGAGAGCTGCAGGGAGAAAGACGGGGGGGGAGGGGGAGTGACGGGGGCGCGGCCGTGACGTCACCCGGCAGGTTCGCCCTCATTGGCTGAACCACCGGGGGGTGTGGCCTAGCGCTCCATCGCAACTCCTGATCTCAATTTTCTTGAGAGCAGGAGTTTCTGGCGGCGCAGCGCTGCGGCCCCCCCTCGCAAAGGGCCCGGCCCCATTGTGGGGCGGATCTTTTCCCTGCAGCGTTCGTCACAGTGGACGCTGCTGTAGCCAGCGGGAACTTAGTCTAAGGAATCAACGATTGAGCCACCTGTGCTGAAGCAGTGATTAGTTTGTGCACCACAGGAGTAAAGCAGGGGGTTTTGAAATCCAGTCCTCAAGACCCCCCAACAGTTCAGGTTTTAAGGATATCCCTGCTTCAGCATAGGTGGCTCCGTCAGTTGCTCAGTCGAAGATTGGGCCGCTGATTGAGCTATCTGTGCTGAAGCTAGGACATCCTTAAAACCTGACCTGATGTGGGGGATCTTGAGGACTGGAGTAGAGACCCCCTGAATGACATCATCATACTCTGATTCTCTGGCACTCCCATCCCAGTGACCCAGGACCCTATCACAATCCAGTCTGTGGCACTCCCATCCCAGTGTCCCGGGACCCTATCACAATCCAGTCTCTGGCACTCCCACCCCAGTGTCCCGGGACCCTGTCACAATCCAGTCTCTGGCACTCCCATCCCAGTGTCCCGGGACCCTGTCACAATCCAATCTCTTGCACTCCCATCCCAGTGTCCCGGGACCCTATCACAATCCAGTCTCTGGCACTCCCACCCCAGTGTCCCGGGACCCTGTCACAATCCAGTCTCTGGCACTCCCACCCCAGTGTCCCGGGACCCTATCACAATCCAGTCTCTGGCACCCCCACCCCAGTGTCCCGGGACCCTGTCACAATCCAGTCTCTGGCACTCCCACCCCAGTGTCCCGGGACCCTATCACAATCCAGTCTCTGGCACTCCCATCCCAGTGTCCCGGGACCCTATCACAATCCAGTCTCTGGCACTCCCATCCCAGTGTCCCGGGACCCTATCACAATCCAGTCTCTGGCACTCCCATCACAGTGTCCCGGGACCCTATCACAATCCAGTCTCTGGCACTCCCATCCCAGTGTCCCGGGACCCTGTCACAATCCAATCTCTTGCACTCCCACCCCAGTGTCCCGGGACCCTGTCACAATCCAGTCTCTGGCACTCCCACCCCAGTGTCCCGGGACCCTATCACAATCCTGTCTCTGGCACTCCCATCCCAGTGTCCCGGGACCCTATCACAATCCAGTCTCTGGCACTCCCACCCCAGTGTCCCGGGACCCTATCACAATCCAGTCTCTGGCACCCCCATCCCAGTGTCCCGGGACCCTGTCACAATCCAGTCTCTGGCACCCCCATCCCAGTGTCCCGGGACCCTATCACAATCCATTCTCTGGCACTCCCATCCCAGTGTCCCGGGACCCTATCACAATCCAGTCTCTGGCACTCCCATCCCAGTGTCCCGGGACCCTGTCACAATCCAGTCTCTGGCACTCCCACCCCAGTGTCCCGGGACCCTGTCACAATCCAGTCTCTGGCACTCCCACCCCAGTGTCCCGGGACCCTATCACAATCCAGTCTCTGGCACTCCCATCCCAGTGTCCCGGGACCCTATCACAATCCAGTCTCTGGCACTCCCATCCCAGTGTCCTGGGACCCTGTCACAATCCAGTCTCTGACACTCCCACCCCAGTGTCCCGGGACCCTATCACAATCCAGTCTCTGGCACTCCCATCCCAGTGTCCCGGGACCCTGTCACAATCCAGTCTCTGGCACTCCCATCACAGTGTCCCGGGACCCTGTCACAATCAAGTCTCTGGCACTCCCATCCCAGTGTCCCGGGACCCTATCACAATCCAGTCTCTGGCACTCCCATCCCAGTGTCCCGGGACCCTATCACAATCCAGTCTCTGGCACTCCCATCCCAGTGTCCCGGGACCCTATCACAATCCAGTCTCTGGCACTCCCATCCCAGTGTCCCGGGACCCTGTCACAATCCAGTCTCTGGCACTCCCATTACAGTGCCCGGGACCCTGTCACAATCCAGTCTCGGGCACTCCCATCCCAGTGTCCCGGGACCCTGTCACAATCCAGTCTCTGGCACTCCCATCCCAGTGTCCCGGGACCCTATCACAATCCAGTCTCTGGCACTCCCACCCCAGTGTCCCGGGACCCTATCACAATCCAGTCTCTGGCACTCCCATCCCAGTGTCCCTGGACCCTATCACAATCCAGTCTCTGGCACTCCCATCCCAGTGTCCCGGGACCCTATCACAATCCAGTCTCTGGCACTCCCATCCCAGTGTCCCGGGACCCTATCACAATCCAGTCTCTGGCACTCCCATCCCAGTGTCCCGGGACCCTATCACAATCCAGTCTCTGGCACTCCCATCCCAGTGTCCCGGGACCCTATCACAATCCAGTCTCTGGCACTCCCATCCCAGTGTCCCGGGACCCTGTCACAATCCAGTCTCTGGCACCCCCACCCCAGTGTCCCGGGACCCTATCACAATCCAGTCTCTGGCACCCCCATCCCAGTGTCCCGGGACCCTATCACAATCCAGTCTCTGGCACTCCCATTCCAGTGTCCTGGGACCCTATCACAATCCAGTCTCTGGCACTCCCATCCCAGTGTCCCGGGACCCTGTCACAATCCAGTCTCTGGCACTCCCATCTTAGTGTCCCGGGACCCTATCACAATCCAGTCTCTGGCACTCCCATCCCAGTGTCCCGGGACCCTATCACAATCCAGTCTCTGGCACTCCCATCCCAGTGTCCCGGGACCCTATCACAATCCAGTCTCTGGCACTCCCATCCCAGTGTCCCGGGACCCTATCACAATCCAGTCTCTGGCACTCCCACCCCAGTGTCCCGGGACCCTATCACAATCCAGTCTCTGGCACCCCCATCCCAGTGTCCCGGGACCCTATCACAATCCAGTCTCTGGCACCCCCATCCCAGTGTCCCGGGACCCTATCACAATCCAGTCTCTGGCACTCCCATCCCAGTGTCCCGGGACCCTATCACAATCCATTCTCTGGCACTCCCATCCCAGTGTCCCGGGACCCTATCACAATCCAGCCTCTGGCACTCCCACCCCAGTGTCCCGGGACCCTGTCACAATCCAGTCTCTGGCACTCCCATCCCAGTGTCCCGGGACCCTGTCACAATCAAGTCTCTGGCACTCCCATCCCAGTGTCCCGGGACCCTATCACAATCCAGTCTCTGGCACTCCCATCCCAGTGTCCCGGGACCCTATCACAATCCAGTCTCTGGCACTCCCATCCCAGTGTCCCGGGACCCTATCACAATCCAGTCTCTGGCACTCCCATTACAGTGCCCGGGACCCTGTCACAATCCAGTCTCGGGCACTCCCATCCCAGTGTCCCGGGACCCTGTCACAATCCAGTCTCTGGCACTCCCATCCCAGTGTCCCGGGACCCTATCACAATCCAGTCTCTGGCACTCCCATCCCAGTGTCCCTGGACCCTATCACAATCCAGTCTCTGGCACTCCCATCCCAGTGTCCCGGGACCCTATCACAATCCAGTCTCTGGCACTCCCATCCCAGTGTCCCGGGACCCTATCACAATCCAGTCTCTGGCACTCCCATCCCAGTGTCCCGGGACCCTATCACAATCCAGTCTCTGGCACTCCCATTCCAGTGTCCGGGACCCTGTCACAATCCAGTCTCTGGCACTCCCATCCCAGTGTCCCAGGACCCTGTCACAATCCAGTCTCTGGCACTCCCATCCCAGTGTCCCGGGACCCTATCACAATCCAGTCTCTGGCACTCCCACCCCAGTGTCCCGGGACCCTATCACAATCCAGTCTCTGGCACTCCCATCCCAGTGTCCCGGGACCCTATCACAATCCAGTCTCTGGCACTCCCATCCCAGTGTCCCGGGACCCTATCACAATCCAGTCTCTGGCACTCCCATCCCAGTGTCCCGGGACCCTGTCACAATCCAGTCTGTGGCACCCCCACCCCAGTGTCCCGGGACCCTATCACAATCCAGTCTCTGGCACCCCCATCCCAGTGTCCCGGGACCCTATCACAATCCAGTCTCTGGCACTCCCATTCCAGTGTCCCGGGACCCTATCACAATCCAGTCTCTGGCACTCCCATCCCAGTGTCCCGGGACCCTGTCACAATCCAGTCTCTGGCACTCCCATCTTAGTGTCCCGGGACCCTATCACAATCCAGTCTCTGGCACTCCCATCCCAGTGTCCCGGGACCCTATCACAATCCAGTCTCTGGCACTCCCATCCCAGTGTCCCGGGACCCTATCACAATCCAGTCTCTGGCACTCCCACCCCAGTGTCCCGGGACCCTATCACAATCCAGTCTCTGGCACTCCCATCCCAGTGTCCTGGGACCCTATCACAATCCATTCTCTGGCACTCCCATCCCAGTGTCCCGGGACCCTATCACAATCCAGTCTCTGGCACTCCCATCCCAGTGTCCCGGGACCCTATCACAATCCAGTCTCTGGCACTCCCATCCCAGTGTCCCGGGACCCTGTCACAATCCAGTCTCTGGCACTCCCACCCCAGTGTCCCGGGACCCTATCACAATCCAGTCTCTGGCACTCCCACCCCAGTGTCCCGGGACCCTATCACAATCCAGTCTCTGGCACTCCCATCCCAGTGTCCCGGGACCCTGTCACAATCCAGTCTCTGGCACTCCCATCCCAGTGTCTCGGGACCCTATCACAATCCAGTCTCTGGCACTCCCATCCCAGTGTCCCGGGACCCTGTCACAATCCAGTCTCTGGCACTCCCACCCCAGTGTCCCGGGACCCTATCACAATCCAGTCTCTGGCACTCCCATCCCAGTGTCCCGGGACCCTATCACAATCCAGTCTCTGGCACTCCCATCCCAGTGTCCTGGGACCCTATCACAATCCAGTCTCTGGCACTCCCACCCCAGTGTCCCGGGACCCTATCACAATCCAGTCTCTGGCACTCCCACCCCAATGTCCCGGGACCCTATCACAATCCAGTCTCTGGCACTCCCACCCCAATGTCCCGGGACCCTATCACAATCCAGTCTCTGGCACTCCCATCCCAGTGTCCCGGGACCCTATCACAATCCAGTCTCTGGCACTCCCATCCCAGTGTCCTGGGACCCTATCACAATCCAGTCTCTGGCACTCCCACCCCAGTGTCCCGGGACCCTATCACAATCCAGTCTCTGGCACTCCCACCCCAATGTCCCGGGACCCTATCACAATCCAGTCTCTGGCACTCCCACCCCAATGTCCCGGGACCCTATCACAATCCAGTCTCTGGCACTCCCACCCCAGTGTCCCGGGACCCTATCACAATCCAGTCTCTGGCACTCCCATCCCAGTGTCCCGGGACCCTGTCACAATCCAGTCTCTGGCACTCCCATCCCAGTGTCCCGGGACCCTATCACAATCCAGTCTCTGGCACTCCCATCCCAGTGTCCCGGGACCCTATCACAATCCAGTCTCTGGCACTCCCATCCCAGTGTCCCGGGACCCTGTCACAATCCAGTCTCTGGCACTCCCACCCCAATGTCCCGGGACCCTATCACAATCCAGTCTCTGGCACTCCCATCCCAGTGTACCGGGACCCTGTCACAATCCAGTCTCTGGCACTCCCATCCCAGTGTCCCGGGACCCTGTCACAATCCAGTCTCTGGCACTCCCATCTTAGTGTCCCGGGACCCTGTCACAATCCAGCCTCTGGCACTCCCACCCCAGTGTCCCGGGACCCTATCACAATCCAGTCTCTGGCACTCCCATCCCAGTGTCCAGGGACCCTGTCACAATCCATTCTCTGGCACTCCCATCCCAGTGTCCGGGGACCCTGTCACAATCCAGTCTCGGGCACTCCCACCCCAGTGTCCCGGGACCCTATCACAATCCAGTCTCTGGCACTCCCATCCCAGTGTCCCGGGACCCTATCACAATCCAGCCTCTGGCACTCCCACCCCAGTGTCCCGGGACCCTATCACAATCCAGTCTCTGGCACTCCCACTCCAGTGTCCCGGGACCCTATCACAATCCAGTCTCTGGCACTCCCATCCCAGTGTCCCGGGACCCTATAACAATCCAGTCTCTGGCACTCCCACCCCAGTGTCCCGGGACCCTATCACAATCCAGTCTCTGGCACTCCCACCCCAGTGTCCCGGGACCCTATAACAATCCAGTCTCTGGCACTCCCATCCCAGTGTCCCGGGACCCTATCACAATCCAGTCTTTTGTTATTTAAAAAAACCTGTATGACTTGAGTGCATTTTTCTAGATTCTTATACGTCTTTCCATTGTAAGTGGTAAAATCTTCTGTTCTAGTTTTATAATACATCTCTATATGTTACTACTAGTGTATTCTGCAGTGTAGTGCAGCACGGGTAACAAAAGACAGTCACTTGCATTCTAATGATTAACAGTAGTTATCCTACCTTGTGATGATGAGAGACATACTCCATATGTATATATTTCATGGTATGATAATTTAATTATTCAAAATTATAATATGATGAAACTATCATTCCCGTAAACTGATTAGTTGTATCACTTATATTGTGCAATATGTGCCTGGAGACTAATTTCCACATCTCAATCTCACAAGTTCCATACCCATCCTTAACCATGTGCACTTGAAACTTATTAACAGTCCACATGAAATGTTCATAGCAAAATGACCTCATGTTATTACTATGGACAACGGCTACTTTTGCCCATCATTCCTGGTACATTTCCCAACTGTGTATAATAATGCTTCGGAAGTGGTTGCTAATTGGTCTGTTCCGTATGATTCACTGATTACACACACACACACACACACACACTGCAGTGAAATTCCATTCGATTTTATGCAAACTCTGGGTAAAATTTAAAAAATCAGCGTGAGGCATTTTTCTTTTAAATGGTGGGATCCTCCTGGATTTGATTGATTTCAATTAGCTTGATTGCCTTTTATTAATTACAGCTGCACTGCTCAGAAAAAATGCAGAGCATTCTTCAAGTATTTGCCTTGCAGCTCAGCAGAAGCAGGTTTTTTGTTACTCTTAAGATGTTTCTTATTTTTGTACAGCACAGATACCGTGTGAACGGATTCAGACCATATCTAGTTACACAGGAATAGAGCAGATAGTGTAAACCTTGAGAAAATAAAGCAGGGGAAATGTTGTAAAAATTAAATATTCAGCACATATATATTTTAGCTTCTGCTCTTTAGAAGAGAACAGTTTAGAAATATTTGTTGGAACAAACATCATTTGGAAAGTAAGTCTCATATATCAGAGGAAGCGAAATCTAAGGGTGGTTGATGATCCTGTTCCAGGATTCATGTACAACATTTAGTATCCTCCAAGGATGTGAAATTGTAGTGAGACCACAGAAATTGGGAAAAGGATGTTGATGTACTTTCGATAACCAAAAGAGTACTTTAATTAGTGAAAAAAGCCAGAAGGTCCAATATATTGCAGTAAAGAGAAGGTGCACAAAGTAGGTAGACCAATTGGTAGAAATCAGCTATCCAATTCTACATATGTAGAATTGTAAACACTCCTCTCTGCATCAGTACATCTTGCCTAATATTAACTACTCACTTGAGCACCAATTTCTTATTCTTCTATATTTCCATACTGATATTTCTTGACCCTGGAGTAAGCGAGGAAACTCCCCTCCCCCTCTACTCCCAGTGACACAAACGGCAACATAAACAAATACATAGATAACCACAAAGACAAGGTCTGGAGGTACAGTACATGGCTGCGGCTTTTTATAAAATATTTAAATAAACTGATAAGTGCAACCCTCTGCCAGAGTGTTCGCTCATTGGGTAAAGGCTAAAGGTCCTTGAATTAATGCCCCATAATGCCCAACCCATGCACTGCTCGGTGCGGCCGGTTTACGAGAGTGGACCCAGACACTGGCCTCTATCGTGATTACCACAATCCAGAGGTCCATGTCCTTCGTATCTCACGACATCTGCTTCCGTACCATCATTTTTTGGCAGAACTGCACTTCATAGGCCCACCGACCCATGCCGCTATGATTCCTGTATGCAAAACCAGTCATGTCTTGGTATTTAAATAAGGCTGGGCATAAGTAGGGTGACTTCTGACCGATCACACTCGCCAAAATCGATAAGACCTGCAGCCAATTTGAAAAGTCTGTGGGAAGAAGGTGCCTCTCTACGTCCTCCCTTATGGCTTCCCCCTTCTTGGAAGACCTCGTCAGCGCTTTTCTATAGCTTGGCAGCGGAGATACCCCCCGCCCAAAATCTATCTTTTGCCTCTACTAGCAGATGCATCCCCAGAGGGCTGGCATGGCACGTGTATCCGTCCTTAAAAGACACATCCACCACCTTGCTCGAATCTGCCAATCCTGCCACAGCAGCCAGCAGCGTGCCCCCTAACACTACTGGCGGTGCTTCCGCCAACCCTGCTGGAGTCGGGCTGGCTAATATTGTCTATGTGGCAGCTGTTGAAGCCGGGCTGGTTACCACAGACTACGTGGCCCCTGCAGGAGCTAAGCCGTCAACCACTGAATGGGTGGCCCTTGCGCCCCATGCTGCTGCTGCCACCCCCAGTGAAGAACCCAACCCGGCCGTACTGGGGATCACTACCTGCCCCCCCCCCCCCGCAACAGGGATCACCCTTGCGCCTTGAGGGTTTGAAGCACGCCCCTCAGAATTGCAGCTAGGCCTGAAGCCCCTACCGCATTAACCTCTGCTGGGCGCACCGCTTGCTAGCCCTGTACAGACCCCCCCAAGGTCCACCAATGGGGGGGCCACCTGCAGCTGTGACGCCACGGCTTGCTCTGTGTCCTCGTCTGTCCTGCCCCCCCCAGCCATTAGCCAGTGCTTCCACCCCTACTCTGGGTACATGCACCCCAGAACCTACCTTCTGTGGAACAGCCACAGGGGAAAGGGGGGAGACAAGGGCAGAAGCCCTCCTTTTATCCCTAGCCGTTCTTTGACCTGCTGCACTCCTTAGTCCCATCTGGGCTCTCCTGCGACTTGCCGGCATCCTCCGTGCAGATCTCCTCCTGCATGTTTCGATGTGGCCCGCACCTCGAGTGGCGTCACGAGGCACACAATGCCTCCTCTCCACAGCAGCATCCGACAGCTGCTTAGGCGGCCTTGCCAGCCTGCCCGACTACCACTCTGTCCTACGCGCCCCTCCGTTGCCTTTAGCCACCTGTACAGGCGGCTGCCACTCATGGGTGGGCCCCTCAGCATCCTTCGCTCCCGCCAGTGATCCGGCGACGTTGCGACAAAGCGACCCCTCTCTTCATTCAGTACTTCTGATCCCGGGGGAGCATAAAGGGAAACAAGACAAAACACAACAATCTAAGTGCAGACAATTAAATAAAGTAAATAAACTCTGTAGAATTCTTGGCTCCTATGTGCAGCCAACTCACAGGATTTTAGTGAAAAACGCCAACAAGAGACAGCTTGGATAGCAGGAAAAACTTCAGGCTTTGGAGTGATGTTATTCTCCAATCGCAGCGAGATGAGGATGTCCCCGTCTCCGTTCAGCGATCAATCAGATGGTAGGACGCCTCTGTGGTCAGCTCTCTGCTTCCCGGTGACTCTCTGGGGCGTCGCGTCACTTCCGGTTTCGGCTTTTGGATTGACAGTCACCAGCACCTCGTCTCTCCTCCTCTGGGCGGCTTCCACTCAACGCGTTTCGCCAATCGGATGCGTGGCTTCGTCAGGAGTGTCGCTACGATGGGAGAATAACATCACTCCAAAGCCTGAAGTTTTTCCTGCTGTCCAAGCTGTCTCTTGTTGCCCGTTTTTCACTAAAATCCTGTGAGTTGGCTGCACATAGGAGCCAAGAATTCTACAGAGTTTATTTACTTTATTTAATTGCCTGCACTTAGATTGTTGTGTTTTGTCTTGTTTCCCTTTATGCTCCCCCTGGACTGCGAATACATTTCCACGATTTGGGGACCAGAGAAAACAGGCCCTACCAGATGGGTCTGAGCAGGGGGTTATAATTCATATATATATTTTTTCACGTATTTGCACAATTATTATTCACTGTTCACTATTGAGTTATTTATTATCACTTTATTTTAAGTGGTCACTAATAGTGTTAGCGCCTGTTTTTTCACTGTCACATATCACAGTACTTCTGATCCCAGCAGGCTGGCGCTGCAGCCACCACCTCCTCGTGGCTCAGTACTTCGGCCTGCAGATGGTCCATGAGCTCTGCGACGGACATCTTTAATGGCAGGGTATAATTTACCTGCCCCTCCCACCCCTTGACCTTGTCACCCACCGCCACTCGAGGCCCTTTAAATGTCCAGCCACGTCACGTGGGCTAGTAGGACGTCATCCCTTGCAGTTTCCTGTTGGCCTGCATGACCTGGACAGTTAAACTCCACAGAGATACCAGCACCCCCTGCGGAGGCTGCCCCTGGAGGTGAAATTAACACTGTTCAGCTCCGGAGACCCGTTTCAATGTTTTGGTCATTGACAATTCACTTGATTTTTGAGGCTGCACTTAGAGAGGGAAAATGCCTGTAAACATGGTTTCCATTTATGGATCATAACCATGTATGATTCACCGTCCCCCATTTCTACTTTAGACATAAGCTTATGCATGTAAACTGTGTAATGCATATCCATTTTCTTTAGTCTTGTCCTCTATGTATGAAATATCCTAAAGTATTTCTATCTATTTGCCAATATGTTCTTAATAATTCCTCTTCTGTCAAGTATCATTTACAGACAGATTCCATGTTTAGAGCAGTGATTAAATAAGAATGTTGTCTACTATATTAGTTTTATTTGTCTTTAAAAGCTTTTAGTGCTTCTATAAATTGTATATTTAGAACCTTTCATCATCTTGCAGTATATTTTGAACACTCTTTGGGGGTATATTGTGTGACACGCATAGCTACAGTATCAACTTCTTACTCTTTCAGCAATTCCAGTGATGTGCTCTGCATCAGTCTCTGCTCTGCATCAGTATCTGTGTCAGTGACCGAGACATCGAAGGTAGAATGTCATGACAAAATCCTCTTCTAGTAAGGAGTACCAATACCGTATGTGCTAGGTCTGAATATTCTCACTTTCATAGTCCCTGCGAAGACTTCTCAGAAAAGGATACAAATAAAAACATGAGTGCATTTGCCTTTTATTGGGAAATTACTTTAGGATGACGACAGTAAAATATGTTAAGTACAATTCACTTTGTAATAATTTTCTCTCATATTGATCTTTTCCTGTTTTCCACAGTCTACCCCAGCGGTGCACAAACTGGGGGGCGCGGGCGGTTACAGAGGAACCGCGCTCTTCCCCACGGCATTTAAATTAAATGCCGGGGGAGGCGTGAGGCCTCCGTAACTCCCTTTCCTGCTCTCTGCCGGTCTTTGACGACACGTCGCCAGGGCAATGCACATCAAATGATGCAGCGGGATCACGTGACATCACATGACCTGCATCATCATTTAACACCTAGTTATTGGGAGAGGGGGGGCGCAAACGCTGCGGCTCCCAGGCAGGGGGGCACAGCTCAAGATGTTTGCGCACCCCTGGCCTATCCTATCAAATACTATAAAAAGTTCTCAATCATCACCACTCTATCTAAGGGACAGATGTATTAAGTGCCGGTACAGGTTATCACTCCAGATTCCCACGGTAAATCCCATTCATGTCAATGGGAATTAAAGCCCGAACTGGTGCGATAGCCCATACTGGCACTTGATACATGTGCCCCTAATAGCGTAAACGTCCAGTGTTTATACATACAGTACTAACAACACTTCATCAAGCAATTGCAATACATCCCCAAACTGGTACCTCCTGTATTATCTGGTCATTGTGTAGATCTCTGTTAGTCACTCTCAAACAGCATTCCAGTAAAAAATAAATGATATTACTGTACATTATAAGTACTATATGTAATATGTGAGCTTACCATGACGTCTTACTAAATCTTTATGTATTTTCTGTTCTGTGATATTTTTTTGTTCTGTTTTAAGCTTACACGCCTCAGCCAGTTTCAAATGGTAACGAAGGTATTACATTGCTGAAATTATTGCAACAGGTATATGTTGCTCCATACAAATATACCCTTAACGTACATTAAATGGGGATCTTATAATCAAGCATTGATGGCTTGCGGCTGACACTTTCCCAGGTGCCGAAGCACCGTGCTTTGATCCCAGCGACTCCAAGGAAGTGTATTCTGGCTACATCTGTATAACAGTTGAAAATGTGCAATTTATTTGTAGTCGGTTATACAGTACTATTTATGAATTTATACAATGTTTTACCAGGAAGTAATACATTGAGAGCTACGTCTCGTTTTCACGTATGTCCTTGGCGCAGAGTTATGATGACAAATATATGGTTACAAATACATGGTTACAATAAGTGAGCGGTTTATACATTATATACAAGACATACAGTAGCATGCACAGCAAGAGATAATATATGTAATAGGCGTATGTAAGAGTTACAGACCAGATTAAAATGTGAGACCGCTTTAGTTTTGCTACTAGGCATGAATGAAAACCCACACATACATACAACTGATATACATCATTTTTGAAAACCGTGATGGGAATGTCTAGAATCTCCTCAAACATGAGAACAATTTGGAAATTCTGAGTTATTGGCCTCTCGCTCAAAAATGTTTCTCCCTTGTGTTTTATTAAATCACAAATCTTATCGAACCCACTGTCTGGAAATCTATTTTAGAGGATATCTATAGCAAAGGAACTTGACATTACAGTATGCGTTGTCAAATGCAACTATTTGTGTTATAATTTGTGATTTTATGATATACAGCAGAGGAGCATGGCTAAGGTTGGAGACCCATAACTCATTATTTCCAAACTTTTGTCTAGTTTAAGAGACACAATTACAAACCGCTACATAGTTTTATAATAACCTTTCATGTTTTTTTTTTTTGTTTTTTTTTTTAAATCCCCTTGAAACAAGGTAATGGTACCAAAGGCAGAGAGTACTGTACATACAATGTCTAACTATTTGTAATTATATTTAGATATTAAAAAGGTTATGATGGGTAAAAAAAAAGGGCCAAAAAGCCCTCCACCGTACAGTGTACAGTAAATAAAAATACCACCTGCGGTGCATTTGCATATCTCAGACAGGTCTGAAACCCTGTCTTTCCCCATTATCGCTTGGCAAACAGCGTTTCCACTGCAGCCAGGGATTCTGGGTAATGACATGCAAATGAGCAGCGTGTCTCTTTACTTCTTATCTATTTAATTATACTTACAATTTTAGGCACCTATGCATTGTATTGTGGGTGCTAATTTTGCTTTGTTGGCGCACACATAGAACAAAGTTGCACAAATTGTGTTTTGGACAAGTTTTGAGGATTACAAATAGAGAACAGTATAAAGCAGGGTGTGCAACCCCCGTCCTCAAGGGCCACCAACAGGTCAGGTTTTCAGGATATCCCTGCTTCAGTCAACCACGGAGCCACTTGTACTGAAGCAGGATATCCTGAAAACCTGACCTGCTGGGGATCTTGAGGTCATATCGTTGTTGTTGTGGAGGTAAAAGCCATTAACTACACTCTTTGATTTCTGAAGAAAAGGCGATTAAATGTTAATTTTGACATTATTTCAAAATCATACTTAATGAGTTTTATGCTTTGGTAATAAGGAACTATGAATGAATGAGTTTTTCAATAGAAATATCAAGAAATTCCAAGTCAGGAAGAAGAGCATTTAGTGAGTTTTTGCTAAAATGCACTTAATGAGTTTTATTTTCTACAGCGACAATATTAACATTTTGCTCTCTTATTGAATTGCCTGGTATTGGGGTCTGAGTGTGGGCGTTGCATGATATTGGGGTCTGTGTGTGGGCATTGCCTGATATTAGGGTCTGTGGGTGGGTGTTGTCTGATATTGGGGTCTGAGTATGGGCATTGCCTGATATTGGGGTCTGTGTTGGTATTGCATGATATTGGGGTCTGTGTTGGTATTGCATGATATTGGGGTCTGTGTGTGGGCGTGGCCTGATATTGGGGTCTCAGTGTGGGTGTTGTCTTATATTGGGGTTGGTGTGTGGGTTTTGCCTGATATTGGGGTCTGTGTGTGGGCGTTGCCTGTTATTGGGGTCGGTGTGTGGGCGTTGCCTGTTATTGGGGTCGGTGTGTGGGCGTTGCCTGATATTGGGGTCGGTGTGTGGACGTTGCCTGATATTGGGGTCTGTGTGTGGGTGTTGCCTGATATTGGGGTCCATGTATGGGCGTTGCCTGATATTGGGGTCCGAGTGTGGGCGTTGCCTGATATTGGGGTCTGAATATGGGTATTGCCCGACCTGATGAAGAGAGAGAACTCTCAAAAGCTTGTCTTATAATATCAATTGTTAGTCCAAATAAAAAAGGTATCACCTAATACTGAAGTGCTCATTTATTCTGTACCATCTCACTGGACTAACACGGCTATTTCTACTTATTTCATCTAAAAATTTTGAATTATTTTTGAGTGATTTACGCCATATGTATGAAGAATTTAGTGCATTTGACATTTAAAATGAACGTTATGTTGAAAAATATTTTTGCTCTATAATTGTGCAAAAAAACACTTCCCATGTCCCCATTAAAGTGACTAAGGAAATCCTTAATCAAAAGTAAACCAAATTGCACATTTCTTCATAGATACCATTTCCATACCAGCACCAACATGCAAACGTAACTCCACCCCAATCTCCTCCCACTTGCTTGATAAATCCCGAATATCATTGCAGACATTCAAGAAAATGGCCCACAGTAGTATGATATACAGTATATTGCAGATTTGTGATTGCGATTTGCGACAAAGTAGGCACCGTGTGCTAATAAGCAGCCCTTTTACTGTTGGGATATACATTTAAGTAAGAGAAAATTATGTTGGTTAAATAGCTTTTTCCGCAGCTAAAGCAGAATAATTTTTTGATATTGAGATCTTTTTAATGGGCAGCCGGCATCACATTGCAATATATACGACATGTCGTACAGCGTGTCCACTTTATTTCCCCTTGCATAGATCAGGTAGTGTACTAAGATGGGTTATTACTATGTGTCTATAGTATTTCAATGCATGTATGTTTTTTATGGCGATGTGTGTCAGGACAATGGCTTTTAGTCATTTTATTTGAGTATCTATTATGCCATGGGCTCAGCTGATTTCGGAGCACTCATGCAGTATATTCTCTGTCAGAAATATCAGCACTCATAAAATACACTTACTACTTCAATAGAGAACGCATATACACTCGCTGTTAAGAAAATCCTGGAAACATTTAGGGTCGTTTCAAGCCAAATAATAGCATGTGCTGGAAACGTGTTTAACAGAGACCAGCAGCCAAGATCAGCCATTAACCATGATCAGATGAACTGAAATAGTTCCCGCAGGGTTGGACTTTATCTTTTTTCATTCCTGGGAGAGATGATTTTTTTCTCTGAGGATTTTCTGGATATCTTTAAGGCATTTCTCTGGTATTAGATATTTTTTTGTTTTAAGATATTTCAGATGGAAGAATTAGAAGCTTAAAAGTAGGCATCGAAATGTAATACCCGGCCCTGTCTCTTTTGATCACTTATTGTTATAAATGGATATGCAACAAATAACATCTTTTGAATGAGCAAACCATGAGTCGCTGAGGTATCGTTAACCAATTCCAACTTCCTACCCTTGCAGCCAGAGGGAGCACATTGCAGGACCTTGTATGTTAAGAAGGGGAAAAAAGCACCATGCGCTAACTTTCCCTATCTGTAAGGGAATGAAACAACATTTTCTTTGGTCCTGCAGTTCAAACTTTTGATTTTTGTCTTGACGGCAAGAACCTTTTCTTTCAGTGAGGGAAAGAAGGTAGGAAGTATTGGGATGCTGAGACCAGTGGGAAAGCAAGAATTCCATGACCTTCTGCTCTCCCCTGCTTTAGACATTACCCCTTGCAGGTGTTCCAGTGGTATTTCCGTGGCAATTGGCCTATTCGAATTAGATGTCTGTATACTGTTTGAATGTTTTGAGTAAATCCCTTTATTTCCTTGTTCCTCAGTCCACTCGTGTTTTCCCATATGATGCTGTCATATGGACCAAAGGGCTTAACATTTGCTGCCACAATTTCATTACTAAGTATAATTGCAAAGTTTTGTTGAAGTATACAAATGCACATTGTTACATAAATGGATTGTTAATATAATTAAAATGAGAATAGACATCTGCAGGCTGATTAAACATCAACATCTGCCATCCAGCCAGGAGCATTTACTAAATGTATAGTTACTGTATCTGTCATAACCCACAGGTCACATACTGTAACCTTGATATTGCATCAATCAGTGAGGGGGAAGGAGCAGCTCAGTGAGTAAAGACACTGACTGTAAACAATGACAGGGGAACCTGGTTAAATTCCAGGTATCAGCTCCTTGTGACCTTGGGCAAGTCACTTTATCTCCCTGTGCCTCAGGCACCAAAGTTATAGATTATAAACTCATCTGGGCAGGTTCTGTGTCTGTAACAATCCTACGTGCTGCGTACCGCGCGCTGTACAGTAATTGTGACGCGCTCTGAGTCCTATTGCGCTATATGAAATAAAGTTATTATTTAATCAGAATGTATTAACGCTGCTGTAACTCGGGTAAATCTTTGTTTTACTTTTCAATATACATCAAACTTTTTAATGGGCAATAATGTAAGGTCTCACCGTAAGAATACATTACAGTACATAAAAAGAGTGTAAATGAGCAAAAATGGATATCACATATGTACGAATGTAAAAATACTAGAAGCGTTAAAAGAATGAGAAGTATTATGTGCTTCTTATCCGGTACTACTGCTTTAATTGTAAGTTTACGTAATTTACAACGGTCATGTTGCAAAGCAGAATTGACTGTGGAATGTCTTACATCCTTGTGCAGTAATTCAAAAATATTATGACAGCTATAATTTTATGGTGACCATAAAAGTAACTGAGGTAAGTTTAGTGAGGTAATCTCAGTGTTGGAAGTTTTATTAATAAAAAAAACTTTTAAGTATTAGCACATGAGTTACAATTCCCAGGTGTTTTTAGAAATTTGCTGGATTTAAACTGTACAGTAAATTTTTAACTTTAGACTAGTCATCATAAGCCTCTTACTTTTAGTGGTTAAAGTAGCCAAAACCTGAAGCATGAAGCAGGCTTTATACAATTGGCTTCACGGTGTGACACACGCAACCTGGACTCCGTGTTTGACATGTTATGCAAACCTGCCATACTCTTACTTTCTGGTTGATATTTTAGTATGATGGAGCGCACATGTTAAAGGGAAAAAACGAATTGAAAAAAGTTTTAAAAAAAATAAGAACAAAATATATTTTGTGATTAGTGTCTGCCTACGGACATGAAGTTGAGCATCGACCCTCATTTCTGGGTGTTTCAGGATTCAGATGTTTTCATCCATGTTGATGTCTTGTATAACAATCAAAATTAAAGAGATGCAAAACATTTTGTGGTACGTAACAAAATTGTACAGTGAAGGTATTCAAAGTCTAGCAATCTCACTCACATTTTGTAAGATGCAAACATACATTTAGTGTAGCAAAGCATACGACAGAAACACAGCAGTCGGTATCCAGCTCCAGCCTCCGGACTCAGACCTCCGACGTCACTCTGGGTGTGCGTGTTCTTCTCCGAAGCCGACGTCTCTCTGTCTCCGCAAAGCCGTGAGGCGCATACAGTGCAAACTGATAGTTCAGACTCTACGCATTTCGCCCCCGTTTCCTCAGGAGTCAAGTCTTACCTTGTCGCCTTTCGCTTGGATCAGACTCATTCTGTAGCTTCTTCTCTTTTTAGAGATTTGGTATCCATCTATGGATGCTATCGGTGTTATTTGTATCCTGTTGCTGCCAGAGGAGTCCAACATGCACTGCAAATATATATTGTAGATGCTTCTAGTAAAACAGAAATGTAAAGGTTGGAATAACCGCACAATCTATTCATATTTATATCACAGTTTCTCCCAGCCTGCCATAGCCCACGCAGGAGCTATGGATGCTGTCTATAGTGGTGCAATTCAGTCTAAGACTGAGCCACCTGTGCCGAAGCAGGGCTATCTGTAAACCCTGATCTATTGGTGGCCCTTGAGGACTGGAATTGCCCACCCTTGGCTAACGGACACAACCTGATTGAAGAAGCGGTTCGCCCAATGAGGGTGAACCAGCTCCGTGACGCCCCCCAGAACGCCCCCCCCACGGCCCGTTCACCATGGCCAGGGAAATCACCCGCTTCACGTGGGTGATTTCACAGCCTCCGCGCAGGCGAAGGCACCATGGCCCGGTCTTTAGAGTTGCGTGTTTGTCTGACTTCAGAGGGGCAGTATATAGCCGTGTTTCTGGCTCTTTGTCACATTCTTTTGGGCAAATGTTTGTACCAGGAGCTAGAGCTGTACTTCTATGCAGATTACCGTGTCATATCACTGTAGCTATTCATATATTTCCATTTGACTTAAAGTACACGCATACATAAACTATTATTTTATAGCAATAAACATCTGAAAGATAACAGCTGAATTGTTATTTGCGTAGTGCTGTATACAACAACCATTCGCTGCTGGATTCCTCCACCACTCCCTGTTTTAGCTCTTGGTGTACAGTGGCTTTTAAGTGTTGAGGAATTCCGCTAAGCTTTAGTCTGACCTTTACACAAGGGTCTGCTACACTTTTATGTTCATTCAGTTGTCTTTCCAGGAAACTCTGTAAAAAGCCATCCTGAAATGACGCAACTAGCTCCGAACTCAACTGGTGCAGTTTTTCTTTAGAAAGGCTGTTATGCATCAACACCTGCAATTCGCAATGTACTTGGTTATCTGGCTTCGGGGCTAAACTCTGATGCAGATTAAACTGGATGGAAAAGGACCGCTTCCCATGGCTTCATGAGGCTCATGTGAAATACAGTGACCCTGTCACCTGGTTGATATTCCCTCAGACGAGCATTCTCTGTCTTTCTTGAGCCTTTTGGGTTGTCTTGTGCGAATTTTGCCACTTGTTTAAATTTTGTCCCTCAGTTCTATCACATACTGGACTGTATTCTCTGCACGTGATGTCTCTGCTTCCCATGTCTCTTCAACGAGATCCAGAATTTCATGAGGTTGTCACCTGTATAACAACAATCACGGTCATTAGCTTTTTTTTATGGTTATTTTATGAGGTTTTCAGAATTTTCGTTAGATTACAAGTCAACCTTGTACCCTAATCTATTACGATTTTGTTTGGTAACCCCACTTTGTAAAGATCTTTCCCAGTTCAGCAGCAACTGGAGCAGAGTTGTTGTTGGATACTTTGTGGCGTAATCTACCACCTGAATATGTGTACAGTATACCAAGCTGCAATCTCTTCCAGTTGACCTAATAAATCCAATGCGATCAGTGAAAACGTTTTTAAATGATGGGAAATGGAATCAGTGGTGCCTTCTGGTTAACGTTTGGTGAGATTAGCTGACATGTTGGAGAAGATGCACAGAACCATTTCACTTTGTCCTGTACTCCCATCCTGTAAAACCTGGAAATGATTTCATTTAGTATGTTCTCCCTGCCCAAATGTCCATCCATAAGAATGTTATCTGCTAGTCTGAGTACTTTATGCCTATGAGGATTGAAAACCAAGAACTGAATAACATCCCCTGCCATGTTTTTGTGTTTATCAACATGGTATAGCATAACATCACAGAGCTCAAACCAAGGGTTCTGTGCAGTTCTGGTATCATCTTGGACTTCCCCATTTTATTCTTCTACTCGCTCCCAGGCATATTGGAGTGTTGCATCCTCTTTCTGGGTGACACCAACATTGACCAATTGATTTAGTCTGACCTGATCAGGCCTTGTGAGCTAAGTACTAAGCTTAGGTATCATATCTTGCTGTAACTGACCTTCTAAGGACTTCAACTCCTTAATCAAAACCAATTGCAAGGCATCAGCCAGTATCTCCCCATCACACCTAATTACATCTGAGAACAAAGTTGGTGTACTGTTATGTATAATTGTCTCCCAATGCCTGCGTATTAGTACAGCTGCGGGCATTTTTCTCCCCAGTAACAGCGTCATGACCGTGGTTTCCCCCTGAGTGGTCAGTGTAACCTATGCAGTACACCGCACATCCCACACAGTTTTATGGACAAGAACCTTATCAGGAACCAGATCTTTGTGTAAAAATGTTTGTCCTGCTCTGATGTCCACTAGTCCAGAAGCACCCTGCTCATACACGTGGATTGGGACTAATATTAGCAGTTAGGGTTTAGACTGGTGAATTATCGACAGCCCCATGCAAAGCTGACTATTTATTACGGGCAGTCGACCTTTGTCGGCTGTGGGGTTCTTTCTGCCTGAGGCTCAAGCGCCCACAGAATAGGGCTAGATGCCCTCTTCGGGGGACTCATGGCCCCCTTGGTTGGCTCTCATATGACTGAAACTTTGCACCTGTGCTTGACACCACTGTCCTGCTTTCTTCGCGATGCTTTGCAGTTGCATGCCGTTCCACTGGCCACTGCTTTCCACTCCTAATATTCATTTGCACAGAGCCTCAGTAGCCCTATCAGGGTTACCACCTTTGCTGTCCCAGTGCCATATTCCGCCGGGTAGACCCCGGATTAACTGGTTGATTCCAATACAGCTACACTGCTTGTGCACCTGAATTTACTTTTGGTTGCAGCCACTTGCGAGCTAGGTGTAATGTCATCCATTTGCATTCGTGGAGCCCGGTCAGGTTGGAACTCACAACAGTAGAATAGCTGAGCTTGCAACACCTGCACGGGAAAGAATTTCACCCTTCAATGTGGAGTACTGCTTTGCTTCTTCTGCCGACAAGTCATGATGTACTTCTGTCACCTTGATAAAGAGCTCACGCTCGAAACGCGTTGGTGGGGGTCCCTTGTACCCCGTAATGCAGCTGTATTTGTTTGCTGGTTCCATTAAATAATTGTTTTTAGGGCAAACGCTCTCCTTGACTTATTTACATTTTTTTGCCTTTTCCTGAGAAACGGTGCCTGCTTTTTCTTTGCTCTCACATGATGTACTTTCTCTGCTTCACCTTCTACAAATGGAGTCAATATTCCTGTAGGGTTTTTTATGTTGCAGGAAACACTACAGGAAAACCAATTCTAGTGGGGTTACTCCTTACCGTCAGGGATGCTAATACCAGCGCTGCCACCAACTGTAACGGGGCGATTCAGGGCTGTGTTAAAGATGCAGAGGCTTAAATTCAGCAACACTCCAGAGCCGTCTTTTTATAACAGCACCAACATATGTACAGAAATCGTAAAACTACAACAAAAAAGTATGCAGATGGTGCGACCCTGGCACGTCCCCGCCCCGGCCTCTGAGAGTCCTCTTACTCTCATTAGGCCTCATAAGTCCAGATAATAGTGCAGCAGAATCTCCTCCTGCAGCCTGTCTTCGGGCCTGAGCAGCCAGTGCTGTCCTGTCTGCCTTTTGGCTAATCAGCACTAATCCTTTTATTTCCTTAAATATTTCAAAAATAATGCTTGGATGCTGCTTTCAAGATTGAAGGCACAGGGATGGTGAAAGCCCACTGTGGCTAATTAAGCTGGAGCAACACTTTCTGATTTGGTTTTCCAGTAAGAGTACCAACCGTTGCAATATCAAAGAAGACCCTTCCTATTTGTGTATAGTAACCACAAGTAAACATACCTTACCTCTGGAACTAGACCTAAGCAGTGGGTTATGATTTAGGGATTATGAACATTAATCAAGATTTATTATGAACTTGGCAATTTTAGTCACATCTCATCCAACTGTTCCTCTTTAAGGCCTCACCCTGAGAACGAGTATTATTGCATGTTGTATGACTCAAAGCCAGAGTTTAATGTGTTAAATATTTTAAATGCTGTGAGTAAAATGGGTTAGACAAAGAATATTAAAAAACAATCCACAGACCTTAGTTGTAAACGAAAGGAGAAGAGGTACTCAGATCTAATTTTACTATTTTATTCTGGGCTTTTGTAGATTGCCAAGTTTTATTAGCAACTGAGCTGCCAGATCTTGAAAAAGAGTCGAGGGCTTCCAAAATTATGTGGTGTTGAGTGAAAAGTCAGAGAGAGCTTTCTTGTGTACAAAGAAAGCACATATTTTTATGAATGTACCTGATGCTACACTATAAACCAAACCTCTGTACTTTTCTATTTTCTAATGCCATATGCCATACTTTGAAACCCTCTTATTTCCGTTCAGAAAATTAATGAGCCATTTTAATGCAAAATGTTTATGCACCCTGAAATCCAGCAGCCTAAATAGATTTCCTAAATGAGTCCAAACCGAAGTTTTATGAATGCTATTATAAATATTGTTCCAACTTATTCATGCAAACATGAGACCTGGGAAAAATGTGCCTTGCAGGTCAAAATGGCATTCACAGTTTCCTTCTTGCCGAAGGATTAGCTTCCACGGCAAGTTTACAAGACTTTTAGAATAACAACCATCTGAATTCTTCACTATATTCAAATACTGTGAAGTAATCATTGTAGACTTCGGCTCCTCATCCAGAACACTACAAAGGCTTTTCGTTTGAAACACAACCGGTAGAAAACACCTGCCCTTTTTAGTTTTCATGCAAAGAAAACATTTGAATATCAGCCAGCAAGGCTGACATATCATTGGTCCTGAAAGGTGGAGTCTTTTTGTTAATGAAATATAATCTCTCTGCCCATACCATTCTATTACTGTAAAAATGTTTATAAACAGGCTCATAAAAGAGTGATACCCATGCTTTCAGGAAAACAACCATTCAAAGGAACGATTGCTGCGAGAGTTGTATCACTTTCCTTTCCGCCGGTCTCTTCCCCTCTCCTTTTGGAATCCCCTCAATGTCTCCCTATCAATCTCAGCATTAAATGTAACATTATTCATCTCTCTTTTAAGGTTTCCGTCTTCTACACCAGGGGCGCTCAACTCCAGATCTCAAGCCCCCCCACCCCCCCAACAGGTCAGGTTTTTAGGATATCCCAGCTTCAGCACAGGTGGCTCAATCAGAGGCTGAGTCAAAGACTGAGCCTCTGAAGCAGCCACCTGTGCTGAAGCTGGGCTATCCTGAAAACCTGACCTGTTGGGGGGGCTTGAGGACTAGAGTTGAGCCCCCCTGTTCTACACCATCTTACATCTCTAATCTCCCGCTATTACCCTTTCTTGTCTCTTACGCTCTGCTGAAGGCTGTGTCATCTCTGCTCTATTTGTCTCTACTGCACCCTCACGTCCATGAGTGGGGCCTCTTACCGTAGTTGGAGCCGGCATCTCCTCCTGCTACCGTGCGACGACACGTCATCACATGATGTCACGTGATGCGCGGGTGCCTCCTGTCTGCCCTCACATGACTTGTTGTCAGGGAAACGTTTGTCATGTGGTACCAGGAGCAGATGCCAGAGCTTAAAGTTGCCCCAGCCCAACTCCGATTGTAACCACCACAACATTTAAACTGGGATTACGGAATTTGGGCCGAGGAAGAGTGCGAGGCCTCTGTAAGCGCGGGGCCAGGTGCAGTCACGTCGCCATCAAGCTGGTCCTTCCCATCTCCAAGTCACTCCTAAAATATCACTATATTGGTTAATTTAGGCCTTAGGCTACTCCTTGTACTTCTGATGCTATTGCTTGCCGCTCCCCACACAATATAGTGTATATTCTCTATTTAAACATTTGTATTCACTTTTACAATTTTCTTTGGTTACAACACATTGTAGATGGTTCACATACAGTATTTGTACATGTTCCTCTCTTAATCACCTCTCGTTTCTACTAAAACACTATTATTACAGTCAACTTTGTAAAACATTTCCTGTGGTTTCTAATATTCTGTTCCCACCAATGGTGGGCTACCTTAATCTCTCTTCGTTAAACTTTAGTCTTAATAATATATCATCAAGTTTAAACTTGTATATCTAAGTCATCTCGTCTCTTCTCTCTTTTCTGTAGGACAGTGTATGTTCTCTACTGCACTTGCTACTATTGTATTTTCTAACTCTCCCTTTATTCCATTTAGATTGTAAACTGCGTAGGACCGGGACTCACTAATTCATTTTGCTTAACGCACTCATTGTATATTATCTCCCTGTACTGTCTGTATTGTAATTCTGTACGCGCTGCGTGCTTTGGTTGTGCTATATAAATAATCATATATATACCTGCGTACATACTGGCACAATCACACGTATAAACACGTTCTACCATATAGTGTGATATGTACAGTGTTACATTTTAGCAGGTGCGTCTCTTACTTTTTGACCAGCTATCTTTTACGAGTGAATGCAGGCGCTGCAACTGCCATGAAAATGTTGGAAAGAATGACTGGTTTATAGTAAAGTCCCGCAGTAACATATACTCGTCCCTTTTATATTGTATTATAACCGAAGAGTTTAGAATATCATTTGCAGTGGAATTGTGAGATGGCTTCTTCATTATGGTTGGGTTGCCAGGTGTCAAGTATTGAACTGGACTGTCCTGTATTTGGACACTGTCCAATAACAAATTAGAGACAATACTAGACATGTATGTGTCTAGTATTAGCTCTCTGGACATAGTGACCTGACCGGTTTGAGGGGCCGTGGGATTTCCCCGGGCAGGGAGAGAGCAGGGCTGTTGCTAAGAGGCTGGCCAGCTTCTTCCATCCAGATTGTCTGCTGTGGGTAATGCAGCCAATCAGGAGGAGGTGTCAGGAGCCTGGGGGTGGGGCCAAGGAGCGGAGACGACCGCATGGAACGGAGAAAGGTGTGTGTGTGTGTGTGTGTCTCAAACGCGTCACATCTTTCACCATTGTGTCCAATATTTTTGGAGAAGCCAACCGGCAACCCTAGTAGTGACTGATTTTAACAATAGGAGGGAAGGTCTCTACTTTTTTCTCAAGACATCACAAATTCAGTTGAATGATATATATTCACTTTGGAATGATATACATGTTCTAATAAATATGGGCAGTACAATATCTTGAAGAATAGCACTGCTTAGTAAATAGGGCCCACATGATTCTAAACGGATGTCTGTTTCTGTCTTTGGAAAGTAAAGTGTCTAACTTCATTATACAAAAACTCTGAGGCCTGTAATATAGTGCGTGCGTGTGTGCTTCCGTGCGCGCACGCGTCAATGATAATTGCAGGGTGTGATCCTGCAGTTGCTATACTTGAGCCGTGAGTGTGCACGGCCGTGAGTGTTGGTGCGGCAGATCTGTGAAAGACAAGAAATTTGTATTTTTGCGATGTGAGCCAATCGCAGCGAGGACTAGCGCTGTGACATCAGAGCCACGCCCCCTAGCCACGCGCATCACCGCTTGCGCTATAGCAACTAAACCCACACGCGCACCAGCGCGTACTATATAACAAGCCTAAGTCAGCGACACTGAACAAATCAGCTATTTATAAAAATGTAATGCACACCTCGAATGTTTATAAAGCTTTCTTTATGTAGCAAACCTTTGCAATACACAGTATATTGGGCAACTGGTGTCTCCATACTCTTCTGGTGTACAAATGCCAGGCCATGCTTATTCTAATATGTACCGAATATTATTGTGTAGTAGGATATACAGTAAGATTTCTTTCAGACAAGATTGCTGTTCCTATATTGTATTTTTGTACCATTATGTATACTTTATTCTGCATACACAGTATTCCGCAACTAAGTGACTAACCTGAGTATAAATCCCGGTGGCAGGTGGACGCATTAAGGCTTCGACTGGAAGAAAAGGAATCGTTCCTCAGCAAAAAAACAAAACAGCTGCAGGATCTTACAGAAGAGAAAGGGACACTGGCAGGAGAAATCAGAGATATGAAAGATATGCTGGAAGTGAAAGAGAGAAAAATTCATGTCCTTCAGAAAAAGGTACAGCTTTCACTTCACAGAAAACATGTTGAAAGTCAGTGATACTCATTCATCAATCGCTTCAATCATTGCAAAATCAGGTCAGTGCACTGTATGATTTTATTCTTGTAACCGTTCTTAGTCAGCATGTTACGAAAATGGTATGCCAGACCTTGGGGCCTACAGTATGTACTAAGTGTTGCAAACAACCTTTATTGGTGCAAAATTGACACGTCGAACTCAATTTCATTTGTGCTTGATGCACTAAGCTCAAATGTCTCCATCTGTTCCAGCTGCATCAAAAATGTTTTATTTCATTTTTTTGGGCGCATAGAAATGGACTGCGCTTGGCGTACTGATGTGAATGCCATGTACTGAAAAATAATATATGTGTGTCACAAAACCCATTAAAAGTGAGTCAAAATCACCCCACCCAAACTCAAGTTTGCGTAAACCTTAAAACGACTCTTGATGATGTTAGCGCGGGATAAAGTTGCTACCGAAAAATGTATTTGACGCAGCAGGGATGTTTAATTATATAAGTTAACAACACGTATTATCTTTACAGCATGGTTATTATAAATAATATTACACTAATAATTGATAATTAATTATTTAGTTCTAACTACAAAAAAATAGAAATAATTCAGAGTTT
Organism: Ascaphus truei; assembly: GCF_040206685.1. Classification (NCBI taxonomy): domain Eukaryota; kingdom Metazoa; phylum Chordata; class Amphibia; order Anura; family Ascaphidae; genus Ascaphus; species Ascaphus truei. Next base: position 37,733,829 of record NC_134499.1, read on the forward strand.
TAAATTGTATCAATCAAGTGTTCAACATGAGGGAGGTGTCAAAAAACCACTTCTAACAACAAATTATTATGTGTCATACTGTGTGTGTGGAGTCTTCATACATACGACGCACATTTTTTTTTAAAGGTTTTGTATTACTTTTTAGCACTGAAATTTTGACGCACAAACACAAGTAAAATAACATCTGGTACATATAGGGGGACCTGACGTCCCGGTTTAGCCAGGATAGACCTCTTTTTTTGTTGTTTGTCCCAGTGTCCGGAAATTGTTGTAAATGTCCCATTTTTTAAAATTGCTGCTCGCGCATGCGTGATCACCAGGAGCCTGCCGATCGCGCATGCGCGGGCTGTAATTGCCGGCCACGCATGCTCAATTGGCAATCGTTGACTGCACATGCACGAGCGCCCCGGTTTGTCCCGGGAAACATCTGGTCACCCTAGGCACATAGGCTCCCTTGTGGGGTCATATTTGACCTCTGTGCCTTTTCTCACGTATTGATGTTTGCAGTCTCATTTCTATATAAGTATTTTATAATAAACATTTATTCCATAGAACAAACCTTTTGCATAAAAGTATGCATATGCTCTGCAATCGCTGCATAAAGGTTTATAGAACATGCAGTAATATATTTTCAAATATTGTATTTGTGTTATAATTTACGCAGCATGTATATATAATTTTGGGGGAGGCACAGTGAGTCCCTCCTCCAAAAAAGCCAACTTTCTAATAGATGGAGCCTTACATTTAGATAAAGTGACTTGCCATGGCCACAAGGAAAGCTGATGCTGTGGTTTGAACTAGGTTCACTTACTTTTAGGGCAGCGTTCTTCCCATTAAGCTGCTCCTTCTGCCCATAAGTCGTCTCTGTTATCCTAATAGGCTTACGCAATCTCAGACCTGGTGCATTTTTACTTAAGGAAGGAAATGATAAAGTAGAACTTGAAACTTCCTTTTACAATATGTATGAACAGCATCTCCTCTGTCTTTGTCCTATAACCGCTCCCTGGGCCGCTTCTGGTATCGAGTGCAGGTGCCTTGAAACTTTGACAACAGGAAACCTATGTGCAAAATGAGCCTCATGGCACCAATATAACAGAAAAAGTGTCTTTCTAAATTCTTTGTGCGGGACTTTTGTTTTTATGTCTTCGGGTGTCTTGGAACAACATTTCAGTAAATCAAGAAGATGGGTATTAACTACAAACCTGTCAAGTTTTACAGGTCATTTAGCCTCCAAAGCTATGGATATCTGAAAATTGGGCCTTATTGTTTAATAGCTTTTGGACCTGTAACTATTCCTACCATCTGTCATCGATCCTCCGCAGCCAACTGACTGAAAATATACCAGAAATTCATGAGATGCAGAGCTGTGACAAATAGAAGTGCCATCCTATTTTTAAAGTTTGAAATTATTTATTTTTAAAGGTTTCCTTTATCTAACAACTCCGAGTGGTTCTTTCCCAACATTGCAACACTTGTTTTTTTTTTTTAAATATTGATGGTCCCTTTAATCCCTTCTTACAGGCAATGTGATAGCGCTTTCACGAACAGTTTTGCAGTTAATAACTTATATACTGTATAATACTTCTGCAATATTTCACATCAAGCATCAATACAGCGTTAGAGCCCTGCAACCTGCAAGGCATCTGTTACCCCGACATCTGACAGCTTTCTATAAATCTCTTACATTTAATATGCGGCCTGGTGCTTCCTTCCTGGCCTAATATGAAATCATTTTGGAGCAGTTATTATTATATTTTATTTTTTTTTACATATTTTGTTCATTGGAAGCAACACTATCCCATATGCTGCAATATTGATACACCATGCAATTATTAGGCATATTCCAACATTTGCTTGCAAGGCAGATAGCAAAATAATTGGACCTGTGTTGTGGACTCAAGCTGATACTTTTAATGGTTCATTAATACAGAATGTGCAAATGTCATTTCTCAGTTGGAACATACTGCTAATATGTTTCATCCATAATGATGCATCGTGAATGGAAGCCAGAAGAAAACGAGCCAACAAAAGTAAAGGCCTTGCTATTGATCCAGCCAAGACATTACCGTTTCAGCACATGTTTAATTACTGCAAAGTTTCCCAAAGAGGCAATCTGAAAGTTATGATTGCTTAACCTTTAAAAGGTTCATCACAGTTATTTTGGCTTCAAAATTGTTGGTACATTAATCACAGGCAAATGTTCTTCATGTTTTACTCTTAAAAACATCAATCTTTTCTAGTCTGCTCACTGTTTTCATTGCTCCTTCTCATTGTTAAAATGTTCCCTTACAAAGGGAACTATTTTGAAATTTTCTTGGCATTGTAATAACTCAAGGAATGAGGGAGAATTTTGCAATTCCAGGCTGGTTACAATGTTGACTGTATGTCATTTATCTTCGAGAAATATAATTGTAGGAACAGAGCACGGAGCCATTAAAGTAAGAATGTGTTTTGACAAAGCATTTGGAAAACAAATACTGTATATACTGTATATTTCATCTGCATCTCTCGTATAAATGTGTTGCACTTTAGCAGAGTCTATTTCATCTGTTTTTGCTGCTTAATATAGAATACATTTTTTTGGTCCATCCTTTTCTTATATACTTATACATGTACTAATTACTATTATATTGGTTATTTTTGTTCACCATCACTAATAACCTTTATTTAAGTGATTTAGGTGTGTTCATTCATTTTGTTGCATATACTTATATATACATACATTTATTTTGGGAAATTAGACAGATGACCTATAGCTTAGTTTCAACAAAATTGAGAATGCTGTATTAATGCCTGTTTTTGATGCTGTAACCCCATATTTGTCAACTGATCCTGTTAAACAGCAGATATTTGATGCTCTTTTTCACTCCATGACAAACATATGTGAGAGAAGCCAGAGGGAAGATTGCAAAGCTAAATATACCTTCACAGTGGCAACATTCATATTGTAGCACTTGGAAGAAGAGGAAGAAACAAATGAAAATTGTGCTATTTTCTATTTCCCATGACTTTATTTTTGAATTCCAACATCTTGCACCTTGATTTAAGCAGCTTTGCCAAGGAGCTTTATTTAATATGTTATTGAACACATGGAATTAGAAGTGCTTTGAAGAGCGCTGGCTAAGTCCAATAAGATGAGTGGAAGTTGTTAGTAAAATTGCTTCTTTCCAGTTTTGCGCGCGTTTGCCTTTGACTTGGCATTTTTCGATTGTTTAAAATAAGACACATGTATTTACAGTAATTGAGGAGGAAAGTTTGATACCTCACAGAGATTCTCCAGAGTTGCATTGATTTGATATGTCAAACATATGTAAATACATTGAATAACGAAGAGAAGGACATAGCAATGAATGAATTATATTTTAAATGAGGAACAAAGACGCCGTGCACTTCTAGAAGTCTTGCTGCCTACTCTCAGTAATACGTTGGTCTCACATTGTGTGCTACTCTGACTCTTGGTGTTTGTCAGGGCTGTTCTCTGCTTGTATACTTTTGATATTATTTAACCTTGTACATGTAGACAGTTGTGTCTTAATTTGCTATGTGTTAGGTTAGCTCAGGGGGGCGCAAACTTTTTTCCCTGCGCCCCCCTGCCGGCGGTCCCCTCTCTTCCGCGCCCCCCCTAACCACCATTGACCCGCCCTCCGGCGTCATGATGTCACGTTGCCATAGCAACGTGACGTCACATGACCTCGCGGCGTCATTTTGACGCCGCGTTGCCATGGCGACGCAAGAAGGAAGCCGCCGGAGTCACGGGTAAGTATGATTTACAGAGGCCCTGCAGCTCCCCGGGCACTTAATTTAAGTGCCTTCGGGAAGCGCGCGGGGCCTCTGTAAACCCCGCGCCCCCCCACCGGCAGTCTCGCGCCCCCCCTGGGGGTCGCGCCCCACAGTTTGCGCACCGCTGGGTTAGCTGACTTGTGGCTGGAATATCACTGATAGATATTGTTGCACGTAGTGCAGGTTTTTTTCAGCTCTGCCTTTTGATTTTATTGGCTACCTTGTGGCTATAACATTACTAGTAGATAGATTGTTACATACATTGCAGGGTTATTTAAATTTGCTTTCTCAAGGGAGTTCTTGCTCTATAGGGGTAAGGGAAGTACAGGATCATTTTGGTCTTTGGAAACGGGCCAGAAGAAGGGGCTAGGAGCCCCGAAACATTGCCCCCCCTTATTCCCCTGTTTATATCCCCATTCCCCTCCCTTCCTTGTTTTCCCTTACCTCCCTTTTTTGCCTTTTTGCCAATTATACTTAGTGCACTATCTGGATACCGTTTGTGGTTATACTATATAGATCAGAATAATGTCATTGTCTATTGCATACTGTTTGCTAGATCTGCACTGATTTCGTACTAGTAAAAGTATTTTTTTTGCATTTCATTCAGTGTTGTTTTCATATTTTCCATTGAGTGCTGGAAACACTTTCTTTGTTCTTCATTGCTTATATAGAGAGGGAATCGGGTCCCTCTTTTGTTCCCGCGCTCCACACTAACATTCATTGGTTATTGCTCTCTATTGAGGTGCTGTTAATATCATATACTTTCTATATTTTAAATGAAGTATGCCCATGTGTAGTGAAACTTCATAACACTATTACCTTTATCTCATATGGTGTCAGTTCAAAATATAATGTTTGAATGCAAGGAAGTGGGGCTGAGTAAGGGATCCGTTCTCACAGTTCAGAAAAAGTAAACCCAATTGACACCTTTTTAATTGTCATGTGTTAAAGTTTTTACATTTGTTCACAGAAGGGTATTGATGCTCTTTGGTCAAAATGAATCCTGACAAAATTAAACAATCTTAAAATGCGAAGTTGTCCATGCGGTGTCAGAAACACTGGCCCAGATCCACAAAACGGTGCTAAGCTTGAGCACGCCATTACTCCCACTCATATGGATGTGGGCCCTTCCATGTTCTGTATGTGTGTAAGACACATGGACATAACAGTGGGAACTGGTGTATGATTTTATTAGAAGGCATGGTGTAGCATGGTCTCACAATTCTGAATTTCCATAAACTTCAGTGCCTGTAATTTCAGTGTCACTTATTCTATCTGAATCCATTTGAGATCACCATCAATTATGTTGTAAACTGTTCTATGGTTTACAGAATGAGATGACCCTTCTGGTATATAATGAGTGGGAGCATTAAATATAACATGGAACAATTGTTAGAAATTGTATTGCACATTCAATTTAAGGAAACGCTTAATTTGTTTCCCCGTACCCCCCCCCCCACTAACAATTGTATGTGTTTAGTTTCTGATTTTATGGACATTCAGTAAGTCACCAAATAGGAATACATACATACAGTATCTAAGGTATTCCTGATTAAGTATCCTACTACCTACTCCTTCTCTGTCCTTGGTTACTTTACTACGATATACAGTACAGAATGTATGTTTGACTCTGAATATATACCAAAACAAGTACTCACTCATGAAGTAAATACATATTTTACACATGGAAAACAATAATCCTAATTAACGTTTAAACGTCTCAAACAAAACTGTCCATATTTAAAATACTTTTTCACACCACACCTATTGCTGAATTATATATGCTCTTCCCATACTGTAGTTACCGTAACATATCACTTTTTAAGGAAGCACTTTTTGACCGCAAAGGGAAAGGAATATTGAAGTTTTAAGTCGTATTATTTTTGCTTCATGGAGAACTACGACCTACAGTTTTATCTACAGACATTGTATTGGGACCTATTTTCCATCTGGCAGAAGATGTATGTAGGACCAAAGAAAGGAAATACTGGAGGCAATTCCTGATGGTTGCCATATGGGATAGGATGGTACAATAGTAAAGGGAGATGACTTAAAGAGGGAGATAAATACTAAGAAGAAATATATCCTGTCATAATGTCATATCTGAGCAGAATTCCTGACATATCTGAAGCTGAGTTACAGTCCAGATTCCATGTACTGTAGGTAGGCGTGTTCCAGTTACATAGTCGCACAGGAAGATTGCAAAAGAACCTCTTCAAAGTACTTCACAGGACTTTTTCACTGCGGTTATACGGAGAAAACAAAACATCTGGGATATTCACAACTTTTTATTTTCTAGTGTTTTTGGCAGTTTAGAGACTACAGTTGAGTGGATTACCAGGTATTAATGAGTTAAATGCAATTGCAATTTTATGACACTTTGTGTGCTCAAACAACATATTCTTAAAAGTCAAGCCAATACTAATGTGAAACATGTGTTGGTTAATGTGAGGTGACATCCTTTGTCACTGAGGCATATTGTAGGTTATGTACATATCTATTTGTCCAACAATTCCGTTCTCCCCTCTACCCGCACATATTTGTACATAAGTATTTCCCACGGCTGTGGCCCGGGGTCACAGATCAAAAGTGATTTAATTATGCCAATCTCTGCCAGTCTCTCAGTAGGATCTAATTACAAGAGTGCATGTTACAAAAATATTTCTTGATCTCTTAGTGCTTTCGAATCCATTTCTATCCGTTTCCAAAAATGTAGTTCATCCTTATGTACTGTAGGGGATTCTGTTATTCTTTGTTATATTGCTGGTTGTAAAATGCAAACATTTGCTACAGTAGTTCAATTTCACTAAAGATTGATTTCCATCATACTATAAAGTGGATCAATATAGTGGAATATAGAGCAAAAGCGGGAGAAACAGAGAAAAGGAGAGAGTAAAGTTACAAAGTTAAAAAGTGGGTTATTAGAGAGTGGAGATAGAAGAGAAGGCAGGTTTTGGACCCAATGGTACTGAATCGGTTAATATTTTTGAACATGAAGACATTACTTGAAATGAAATCCAAAGAAGTTATATTTATTGCTTAAATCTAGACCAGATGGCTCTTAGATAACTATAAATCGTTTCAGAGAATTGAGAATAGTGATATAATCTTAAGAAAATGTCAATTGTCAATGTTAACAAGTATGATTCCTCCCCCTGGGGTCTATTTCGTAGAAATTCAGGACGCCTTCAAGGGAATTAGGGAACTATTTCTTTTTAATTCAGTGTTATTCTATTTTATGTATGACTTCTTGCCTCTCAATTAACTCTTTACATTTGTTAAATGCCCAGTGTTTGCAATGGAGGAATTAATCTGGCGAGAGCAAGCACAAAGCATATTCCTTGATAACATTTAATCTTTCAAGAAAATGATATATCTTGGGATAAAAAAATGGCCGGTATTGATCCTGCTGTGAGCGAGGCCCAGATATTGTAAAATCATGTAACAGACCCCATCTTTAAGACAGAGGAAAGTGGTGATATGTCAAACTTTGCAGAACTGCTTTTTCAACAACATCCATAAATAATATAATTCTTCTTTTCAGGCAGCTCTTTAGTGTTTGTAAAATGGTTTCATTTCATACAGTGGATCAGATACAGAGGGCTGAAGGAGCAGCTCAGTGAGTAAAGAAACGGACTCTGAAAACAATGACACTGAGTGTGAAGCAGGGGAACTTGGTTCAAATCCCATTCAGCTCCTTGTGACCTTGGGCAAGTCACTTTATCTCCCTGTGCCTCAGGCACCAAAATCATAGATTGTAAGCTCCACGGGGCAGGTACTCTGTCAGTAATAATCCTACATGCTATGTACAAAGCGCTATACTGTAATTGTGAGGCGCTTTGAGTCCCATTGGGAGAAAAGCACTATATGAAATAAAATAATAATTATTATTATTACTACAGTACATGTGCCCTATCTATTTGTTTAATAGATGACCACAGGTAAAAAGCAGCATTTCCACATGAAACAAAAGTTTAAATAAACTATGTGAGCCCACAGAGATTGTGCCTGGGCTCCTGAAGTTCCGGAGAGGCCAAAGTTTCAATGTTTAAACGTTTTTTTCTTTTGGCTCACATAATTTCTTTCTTTTTCTATTGGTTCAACTTCTTAGAGTTCAATGAACAATATTTTAAAGTGATGTCAGCATAGTGGAGGCTCTATTGTTTTTCAAGGGAATGAGAGGTACAGAAATCAAGGGGGGGAAAGGAGTGGAGAGGAGGGAAAATTGTGTCATTCCATCAGTTTCGCAGATAAACACCACAATAACATCACATGTAGGATCACCTTGGAACATATAACCAGGATTATCTGATCCGGCAAAACCTCTCTATTACATCCTGAGGGCCTCATTTTTCCATCCATGGGTTCCAAGTTTTGTGGAAGGCTTTAACCCTGTGTCTTAGATAGTCTGTCAGCCTTTCCATTTCCATCCATCCTTCTCTCAACTACTGCCATAGGAGGGGTCCAGTGGTTGTTCCACCATGCTGCTACTACAGTACACATCTTGCCGTGGATAGAATATGGGAAATGCGTTTTCTACTAGCAGGAGTTATACCAGGGGTGGCCAACTCCAGTCCTCAAGGGCCAACAACAGGCCAGGAATTGGAGATATCCCTGCTCATTAAGACTGAGTCATTGATTTATTCACCTGTGTTGAAGCAGGGATATCCTAAATACCTGTCCTGTTGGTGGCCCTTGAGGACTGGAGTTTGCCACCCCTGATTTATACCCTTTTTTAAACGTTTTGTATAAACAAATGCAACAACAACCACCGACCCGCAGCCTCGTTGTGCCATGGGGGCACATATTTTTGCCATGGGGTCCCTGGACATTGGGGGGCCACGGAGCAGCCACTTTGTTCAGGTAAGCTATGAAATAAAAGACAAATATTAATTTAAAGCCACTCAACAGTGTAAAATAGTGCTATATAAGCGATTGAGCTCTTAGCAGATCGTTTCTTAAACCACTTCCAAAATATTCCTGGCAAAAGATCACATTCTTTACTGTCATTCCTGTATCACCCAAAGGTTTTGCAGCTGCTATGTCTGTTTCTGGCTCAGTAGCTTTAACACAATATATTGAAACACACCTGTTGACAACAACTATCCTATAACAATCTTGGTTGCTTTAGTACAGGGGCGGCCAACTCCAGTCCTAAAGGGCCACCAACAGGTCAGGATTTAAGGATATCCCTGCTTCAGCCATGACTGAGACACTGATTGAGCTACCTGTGCTGAAGTAGGGATATCCTTAAAACCTGACCTGTTGGTGGCCCTTGAGGACTGGAGTTGGCCACTGTGGCTTAAGTGAGTAAAAGAATGAGGGGATTACCTATTATACTGCGGGAAGTTACAATCAAAAATAATACACTGTCATGAAAATGAATTTTGGGGTGCCATATACAATGAAGTAGTGTAGTAATTGTGGTTTGCAGAAGCAGTTAATTCTGGTATCATTACTCATATTAATAATTCAATATTTATTTTTATTTATGAAGCCTTACATTTTATGGTGTCCAATTTCATTCCTCAAAGAACTCCCGGAGAGTCCCTGGGAGTGAGTGTGTCCCAACAGGGTTTACAATACAGATAAATGTGCTTGATTTGTGAGATCATCACAGGTCGGGATACTGTATCTATAACTTCACAGTTCTTTATAGAACTCAAAAGGCTCATATTCACTAAAGGGTCTTAAGCTTTAGCACGTCTTACCTTACTTGAATGGAATTTAGGGCACGCTAGTAACCGCGACGGCGCTAGCAACATCGTGCACACCAAAATCAAAATGCCGGAACGCAATGCGCACACGGCCATAGACCGTGCGAGATGGGGCGAACGATACTTCGCGAGACAAATTTGTTTGAATTTGCCACGTGACGGCCAGGTCACGTGCGCGGTTCAGCCAATGAGGGCGAACCGCTCATGTGATGTCATGCCTTCGCCATGCCCCCATCGCGCAATCCTACAGGACACAGACCGCTTCTAGTACAGGCGAGCGTGATGTCACGCGCTCCGTCGCACATGCGCCCTCACGCCAGTACTATATCCGAGGCCGTATGTGGAAGGTGAGGCATCTGGATACAAAAAATACTCTAGTGCAAGATGACCTGAAAAGCCATGGGTTTAAGTTTCTTTTGGGACATAATAATCATCATAACATGTTTTAATTGTTCCCTTTTGTGGTATTGCCATTTAGCACGTTCTGCTGAGTAAGCTCCAGAACACTCCGTGAGATGCTGACCCAGACCCATTACTCTGTTTAGCCTTTGAGTTTTACTGTATGGTTTATATTTGGCATTGTGTGTCTCTTTCTAAAGTAACTCGTGGATTAGCTCAATGCATCCATTGTCTCTTTATTATCGGTATTATGTTACTTCTCGTCAGAAACTGAGCACTGTGTTAAAAAACATTTGGAGAATATCAAGTTTTACATTTATTCTAATATAAAACTACATGCGTTGACCATATGTTAATTCTAAGGAGCCAAGCATTGAAAATAGGGACGCAAACAACATGTCATCTTGAGCTAGCTGTTGTGCCTATTGTTTTTATTCCACATAAATCCATGTGACTATTAAGTAGTAAATAAAATGACACATGTATTTTTCCATTTCCCAGAACACTGATGTAAGATATACTTGTTTTTTTGTTATTGTGTCCTCTCCCACAATAAGGAGTCAGCAGAACCACATTTTCCTTGAGGTTATACAATGGTAATAGAGACACCACTGTTTACCACCATCGCTTATGAGCATGGTAGGTGGTCACGAATAAAGCTAATGAGAACCATGAACACGCGAGCTACATTTTCCCAAGTATGAACTGGAAGAGTCGAGGACTTATCATCTTATAACAAAGAGACTGCTAGATCTGTGCTCAAGGGAGTACATTTTACACATACTGTAAGTTGCACATTACTGGGACTTCCACTTTAACTGACGGGTACATTTCTGCACTAATTTAAGGCAGGCTAAAATCCTATTTTTGTCTACACTTAAGGAACACTGATCGGAATGTTTTTTTTGTAAGCTAATAATTAAGTGTGCTTCAAATATCAAGGTACTCTGATATACCGTATTAATGATTTGAAGATGTAATTCTAATAATTACTAAGCAGTGGACTTAATGGTTTTCTTCTGCATGTTTTCTCAGTTTACTGTATCTGTTTTTTTACATTAGCATGATCCATTGCTGTACAGTAAGTGTATAATTTATCTTGCATATGGCTTGATCTTTATTTTACATAGATAAGTAGAGGGGGGGGGGTGTACTATGTTCTAAGGCAGGGAGGCAAACTCCAGTCCTCTAGCCTTGGGCCACCAACAGGTCAGGTTTTAAGGATATCCCTGCTTCAGCACAGGTGGCTCAATCAGGGGCTCAGTTGTTGACTGAGGTCGTTGAGGACTGGAGGTGGCCATGCCTGTACTAAGGCAATTTTGGAGCGACATGGGCACATATGACGTTATTTTTGTGTTGTGCCTCTTTGTGACAATGTATTAATGATTTTGCTCCAGTTTTTACTCTGTGTGTCAGCTTGTATTTTGGAGACCTTCAGTAGGAGGAGTTGGGGGTGGGGGGGAGCTACATGGTGCACAGGTTATAATGAGATGTTTCACATTCTGTGTCTCTTTGCGTCACTATTTCTCATTTTAATCTGCGCCAAAGAATATGCCAGGCCTTAGGCGATAACTTTCTTGCTTAAAAATCTGCACACTATGTACAAGACTATAACAACAAATTACACATGGTGCCATTTTGGAGCCAAGTTTGTGTAGTGCATCGATACAAGTTTCTCTATACGTAGATACATAGGCCACATTGTGTTTTGTAGTGTGTAATTACATTTAAAATTGACACATGACTAAAAGGTAAATTGGATGTATCCAATTTTATATTAAGGTTATTTTTGGAGCACGTACACATGCATACCTATACATATAGGTACATGCACTGTAGTACTGTACATCACCTGCAAAATAATCTATCGCGTCCAAAAAGAAAGCTATGCAGATCATTGTTTATTAGTGTGGTATTACCGGTGCAGCCGTATAAACTGTATTCGGTTAAAAATGTACTGACATTTCCAAATTGTGTGGGGTTTGTTGATGGGTGATCTTTCTCATTTCTTGGCACCAGAGGGAGCCTGGAGTATGTTATTTAATATTTCCTGCTCTGCATTTTCAGTAAGGAGCACTTTCTATACACCCATGTAAAGAAGTATACTTTTTCAGAGCTAGCCGGGCTGTACAAACGACATGGATTTAACCTTTTTGCAAGGGTTAGATGTTGTCTCTGAAAGCAACTCATTTGGGAATTATTTTTGAGGTAGAAGTTTTAAGGACCGTTTTTCTGAAATGCATTTTTTGTGATGCTGTAATTTTCAGATTCCACCGCAGAGTATTTTAGCTTAAGGATAGATAATGAAAGCAATTTTCTTTTGAGAACTTGGGTTTCTGCTGAATTACAGTGTCTGTCTGCAGGTGCGATTTCATTTAATCCCTTGAGTACTTAAGAAGCATTCCTGAGACAGACGCCAAAAAAGTGACAAGATTAGCACATTGAGTTTATTGAAGTAATTTTACCAGTAGGAAAACCATCGAGAGACTTATGGAACAAGCACCATTTTAATTGTTAGCAACAGAATTCACTTAAAGACCACCCTATAAGGGCCTACAGCGTGTGCTGTCAAAAGTGTGACACTTTTTTTCCCCTCCGTAAAATATTTTATAATGGTCTTCGGCTAGAAAGGTCTATCAGAAGCTATTAAAAAAATTATTAATGGACAATGGCACTGAATTTGAGGCATCAAATGGCAAAACTTTCCTCAAGTATTTTCTCTTGACACAGAGAATTTGCATGGATGCAAGGCAAAATATAAATTCATACACATTGATGCACTGACATAAAGAGCATAGTAATAACTGGACATGGTTAATTCATCAGTTTCCATTTATAAGAGTTTGTGAGTAGAAGTTACTGTGTCAATGGTTTGTAATTTAAAAAAAATGCTTTGATACAAAAGCTGGATCACTAAATATGTTCTGTGGAGAATTAGCGATAAACATGCGGTGTAGTTTCTAACAAACGTGCAGTCTAGGTTTTTGTTTTGAGTACAAGAGTCTCTCGGCTACAAACCTGGAGTGGAACTGGTGCAAAAAAAATTCATTTTGTCCACCAGATTTATAAAGGGGAAAAAAATATATAACTTTTTGATCTGCTCCCGATGTCCATTATGGAAGAGTTCATCCCCTTCCATTCCAATCATGGTCTGGGCCCGCGGAGGTCACGATCTCCCCTAGAAACACCGGGGCTACGTCAGTGGGCCTTCAGGGTGCCTCCTAATAAAACGTTGCCCTAACATCATGGCACATTCAAAGGGTTAAAGCCAAGAGCTAATTCGCTCCGACTCTGAGTAACAGGTGATATATGACCCTAATGTATATATGGCCATACAGGCTGTTGTAAAAGATATGTCATCTACAATGTTAATCATAATAATAACACCATAAGAAAAACATAACCGCAGTGTGCTTTTGGTTTTAAAATATCAGTGGAAAATAAAGTTTATTTCAGAAAGGTGAGAATGAAAGGCCATGGAGTTTTGCCACATTTTAGTTGGGGATTACAGGTTGACGAGACTTGATGGGAAAGCATGTGTTCACAAACTTCCTGCTTTTTTTTCTGTTCATTTTTAATTTTATTTAAAAGGGTAAAGCAGCATTACGGGTTGCATTTTTGTTATTTAAAAGTAAAAATAAATGTATTACAGGATTGAAGCAGGGGGTCTCCAGAGCTGAACTGCGTTAATTTTTGCTGCAGGGACCCTCTGCTTCCCGAGATGCCTTCCTCCGTGGGAGGTGCCGGTATCTGTGGAGTTTAAATGTCCCGGTCACACGGACAATAGGAAATCACTGCCATAACTGCAGATATGCTGGCACCCCCTACGGAGTTATGTATCTCTGGAAGCATGGGTTCCCCAGAGCTGAAATGAAGACAGTTCAGCTCCAAAGACCCCGTGAATTTAATCCTGTAATAACAAAAAAATAAAAAGTGATAATCAGTATTGATGCTTTAATGCAAAGATCAAAATTAAATGTAATGTTTTTGGGGGAGATACTAGATATAGGTGTGATTCAGGGTCGCTGAGGTTGGGATGCCCAGTCGCAGTACTGTTTACACAGCCACCTTGTGCATCTAATGATGCAATGCCACAGGGCTCTGCGTCATAGTACATTGTAGCTTCTCTGATAATGGAGGAGTACGTATTCAACAACAAGTAACACATGATTTATTTTTCTTGTTGTTTGAGTTGTTGAAGTGTGCTGCTGCAGCCAAAGTATCCACAAGGTGTCATAAGCTGCACTTTGGAATTATTTTCTGCAGTGTAAATAGAATTGAAATGTTCTTTAAAGCAATACTCTTTTTAATTACTTTTGCTAAATGGAAACTGAGCATTTATGTGTATTATTTGTGCCCAACAATATTATTTGTGTCACATGTTTTTAAAACACCTATATATTGGGATTTTTTGAACTGCATACAGCATAATATTGCAGGGGTACTGTGTAAAAGCCACGATTATGCTAAATTACATTCAACTAGGATCATTGTACCCCTTTGGGAAAGGGGCATATGACTGCATGGATGAACTACCCTGTACCAATAATGGGACTAATTCTGTTTGAATATCAACTAAAGTCATTATTTGTTGTTCATTGTGTATGGTTTACTATTAGCTGGAAGGTCCCTGGTGGGTGGGATTGGTGTATCAATTTAATGGGGGAGTGCTCTGGTGAGCCCGTTGCTATAATTTAGGAGAAGAGTAAGCTTCCTTCCTATCCTCCGTATATTTTATTAATTGATGTAACAGGAATGAACGTGGGGACAGATTCTACATCATGAATTCATTCTTCAAGGACAATCCAAATAGAAAATGGACATGGAGTGGACCCAATGGAGTCACAAATTAAATTGACTCGCACATCCTCCTAGCAACGCGATGGTGCATAGCAGTATGTTGGAATAAACAAACAGTGCCAGACCTTAATGTTATAAGTGAAGGACAGTAACTATGGAAAAAAATAACGACCTACCTGAGTGAAACTACCCACAAATTGACCAAGATCTGGGGCCCGTGAATATGAACGGACTTAATCCAAGGCAGGTTTTATTGTTAAGACATAGTTGTGCAGTACGGTGAACCGGTTATGTGCCCAAACCTCCCAGGATATCATTCTGCGTGAGCTGCAGGGCCTTACCCCTCCCAATCCCCCCATACCTGCGTTCCTTTCCTCTTTATTTTCCTGTTGTATGTCGGGTGATACCGTAAATTATCAAATGTTAAGGGGAAAGCATGTATTAAGAAGAATATCAATGCAATTCTGCAAGGGTGGTTCCCCCTATGTTGTTTCCACCCTTCTTTTATATCTGGATCCTGGTTAACATGTAGAATAAACAGTTGAAGAATGAAATGGACTATACCCTAGCTCAGGGGTGCAAAATCTTTTGCTCCTGCGCCCCCCCTGCCTCTTGTTCCCCGGTGCTCGTACTACCCCCTCTCTTCGCTCAGTGCGGTGTCAAATAACGCGCAGGGTCGTGTGACGTCACGTGATGCAGTGCGTTGCTATGTTAATGTGCCTGTGACGTCACGCCGCATGACCCCGCAGCATCATTTGCCATGGAGACGCTTTGACACAAGGCAGGATCACCCATTGGTACGCTGAAGAATACTACTGAATGCAAAGATGGAAAGAAGAAAACTGATTAAAAAGAAGATAAACAGTCAACATCAAGAACCTCAAGAATAAGAGCAGAGAATTTCAACTAGAGCTGAGAAATCGCTTCAGCATGCTCTGAATGCATGTGGATACTTTAACAAACAACTATGAAGAACTTATGAAGATTGTAGTTGGAAGCACAGAAACAATTGGAGGAATAGCTAACAAAAACAGAATAAGATGAGACAAAACAGTTAGGAGGAAACTACAAAAGATGAAGCATTCACAAGACGCAAGAACAAGAATTGAATATGCAGAGCTGTGCAAGATAATCCTCCAACATATAACTGAAGATGTAAGGAAATGTAACTGTGATTTGGTGAGGAAGAGTATCGAAGGTAACAAAAGCTTAAAGAAGACAAAGCAGTAACTTATGATTGGGAAGAAGCAAATCATTGCACTGAAAGAAGACGATTGATCAACAATAAAAGACTGTACTTATCAAAAAGAGAGGTGAGGATTTCTACATGAAAGACAGATGACTGGGAAGGTTCCCGGGGAAGATGGAATTATAACTACAATCTTGAAAGAAGCTGGGGAAAAAGTAGAGAAAATCTTTGCAAAATTCTTTACATGCTGCTTGAACAACGAGAAAATTCAAGAATAATGGAGCAATGCCATAGTTATTCTCATCCACAGGAAATGAGACACAGAAGATGTCAAGAACTACAGACCAATCAGTCTACTTCCAATCACTTACAAGATTTTTACAAAGATACTCAATAATCGGCTTCAACAGACCCTGGACTTCGCTCAGCCCAGAATACCAGCAGAATTTTGCAGTGAATTCAACACAATGGACCACATCCAAGTTGTACAAGAAGTTATTTCCCGAAATAATGAATATGATCTACCACTCAGTTTAGGATTCATAGATTACGATAAAGCATTTGATTTTGCCTACAGCTCAGCGGTTTTCAATGCATTAAAAAGACTGTGTTGAAAAGGCGCACATTGATATTATAAAGAATGTTTACGAGAATGCCACATCAACCATTGGATTACATGAAGATAGAAGCAAGATAAGGATCAGCAAGGGAGTGCGACCTTGAGACAGGAAGACACCATGTCACCAAACCTTGTCACAGCAACACTTGAAGAGTTGTTGAAGACATTGGATTGGGAAGAAAAAGAAATCAAAATAAACAGTGAATACTAGAGTCGCCAACGATTTGGAGATGACAGTTATTTTTGCCACAAGTGCAGACAACCTACAGCAACAAATCATCTTACTCACCAAAGCAAGTAAGAAAGTGGGCCTCCATATTAATCTCAGCAAGACCAAAATGATGTTCGGCAAATGTCATTTCTGCATAGATCAATGTAATGAAAATGCCATGAGATATTAAGTATTTGAATAAATCTTGCACAACAGAGGTTCAGTTTACTTCCAAATTGCCTTAAAAAATACAAGAATTGTTTTTGACAGGTCAGAACCCTTCCTGTTTCTGTGTTGATCTAGAAAGTGACCTTAACCTGAGGGTTATCATTGATGGATTGATGGCCCACTAAAAGAGAAATATGTATATTATGGAAGTCGGGTGACAGTACCCAGATCTCGGGCTGTCAGCCTCAAAGGAACCTCACATTCTTGCAATATCCCCTGTGAATAACTGAGAGGTGACAAACCGGTCACCGTTTAGTTTGAGGTCTATACTAAACATTAAAAACGTTATGGTGGGTAAACAAAAGTGACAACAACCCTTCTCCTTACAGTGTATTTACTAGGTCAATACTAGAAATAGAAGATATCTTGTATCCCATGATGCATAAGAATACAAAATACATATTTCTAACCTGCACATTGAACTGTTCAACAGTAGTGGATTAGTTAAACTTCATATGTGTGAGATCCATTTGTCACTCTAATGGAGCACTAAAAACATTAAGTTTCGTATCCAGACGTGCATATTAAGGATACAGACGCAACAGTGAAGATGACGTTTGTCTAAATATTATAGCAATGAAGTTGGGAAGTTTTTTTTTTTATATTTTCAGGCAGTTTTTAAAAGCCTTTTTTTTCCTTTAGTCATAAAAATGTCATCAAGAGAGATTGATGAAAGGGGTGGGTAAGGACCCGCCCACAAAGATGATCTTATCCTGTTTTCAAGGCAGGGGGATTTTTGGGATAAAAAGGTTGCATTTATATCTTATGCACACTAGACACATGAAAAGTCATATTCTCAACGCAAGACCCTTTGAGGAGGACTCTGACAGATGTTTGGTAACGTATATTAGGGAATTCTGTTTGTTTATTCTTTTTATTTGATTAAACTGTTGACCTTTATTGTACTGTACGTTCTTGTAATAATCTTTTTCTGTAAACTAAGCACTGTACAGTACTAATTTTGTATATTAAAGCTAAACTTTAATAGGTATACCTTTGTGCTCTGATTGAACTTACACGTTTTGTAGAGAGTAAATGACATTTTCTAACACATTTTGCTTTTGTGTATTAAGCCCATAGTTTCTTTAGTAAACAGGGACCAAAGACTCTGCCAATTGCATTTTTGATAACTCTTTGGTGGTGGAAGCAAAGTAAAGTTATATATTGTGACGGAATTAAGGTAGATATTATTCATTTGAGGGACCTTTTGTAGGTGAAAAGTAGGTCTGCTAGATAGCTATGTGTATTAACCCTTGTCACATATACAAGTTACACACTCACAGGTGTGCCGTTCGTGACAATCAATATAATTGAATAAGAACTAGAAGATTTCAAAGGCTGTCTACCTTGGCTGACAAGTAACAATAGATGGGAAAGTTTTGAATTAAATCAATAGGAGAATGAAGATGGGATGGAGACATTTGGAAGAAACAAGACAATCTTTCAGGCAACCTTCTACTGTGCCTAAAGAGGAAAGTTTTTGACCAGTGTATTCTGTCGGTGCTCACATATGGATGTGAAACTTGGACCATAAATGCGAAGATAATTCAGAAGCTTTAGGCAACACAAAGAAATATGGAGAGATGCATGCTGGGTATTACCCGAAAAGACCGGAAAAAGAATGAATGGGTTGTGAAACCAAAGAAAAATCTGTGACATCACAAGGGTGAAGAAATTTAAATTGCAGTGGGCCAGACACATCGCAAGAAGAAAATGACCATCGTTAGACAATGATGGTACGTGACTAGATTCCAAGGGGAATTAAAAGACCAAGACAACGATCACAAGTAATATGGGAAGATGAAATCATAAAATGTGTTGAAGCAACGTGAAGAAGAGACTTGCAACCGCAGTACCTGGATGATCCTTGGGGAGGCCTTCATCAGCAATGGATCCACAAGCGCTGCGGCTGATGATGATGATATGCATATATAAGTATATACAGTATACAAGTGTGTGTGTGTGTGTGTTAGATCAATTTTTCAAGGAAATCACAGCAGTTCGGAGCATGCAACCTGGGAGAGATGGAAAAAAATTAATTTGTAATTTTAGATGGTAAAGTAAAAATTAAACTGATGCATATTACACAGGAGACCCTTTTCTGCACGAAGAATCAGCAAATGTGTTGTAAAACCATATGGTAGTTGTCACTCATCGGTTTTTATACTTAAAGTGTTTTTTTTTTTTTTACATTCAGTATATGTTGCAAAGTCTAAAAGAAATCAGATTCCCTATTTCCTTTTCGGTAGAAAATACCATAGTTCTTGGAGTACAGCAGATTTTAATAAAATTATTTCCCCATGAATAATCATTCAACATCATGTTATTCTTGTAAGAGTATTCAATATACTGTAACTTAAGATCTAGCTTTATTTTAGATATGGATGGCAAAGTCATATCATTAGAAGTGTTACATTTGTTTGCCACATTTTCAGTTGTTTTCCTTGGATGTGTGAACTACAGAAGAATGCCTTTTTAGTTACATTGATTCTTGTTGACTGTCTGGAAACTATGTTCGGGGAAGGATGTCCTAGTTGGTGTTCATGGGGAACTTCGAAAGTCTCAGCCGTACAATACATAACAGTTGGATTGAATGTTTTTTTTTTTTTTTAAATTTTTAAATAAATCTTTTAATACAAATTACTTAAAAATATCCAGGGTGTGATTAAGGAATAATGTACGGGTAGCTATATCATCCTGTGCAGCGGACCTTCTCGGAGTAATGTAAAACATTCCAATCGCCCATGCAATACGGACTCCAGTTGTTTGCTAAAGAATGGTTCACATGAAAAGACACCTCCTTGTACCATTCTATCTGCATATTTGCCTTTCAGAATACTTTACAGATGGCAGCCGGCGCACATGCTGGATACTGTTATCTAGATATGCGCTATATACCGCAGATAGAGCTTGAAATACAACTTTTTTATTTACACTTTGTAGTAGCTATACTTTTATCTTTATAGTAAGGTTTATGATAGAAATCTTACAAAGTATGACTATTTAGCCCAGTGTTTTTCAACAGGGGTTCCTCTGACATTCCTGAAGGGTTACCTGCAATTTTGAAGTCACTTGAAAATTGTACAAATTACAGGAGAATTTAAAATGCATCTGATCTCAGACACTATTAGAGAGAGTTGGGGTTCCTTACAATGCATCTGATCTCAGACGCGCTATTAGAGAGGGTTGGGGTTCCTTACGTTACATCTGATCTCAGACACGCTATTAGAGAGGGTTGAGGTTCCTTACAACGCATCTGATCTCTGACGCGCTATTAGAGAGAGTTGGGGTTCCATACATTACATCTGATCTCAGACGCGCTATTAAAGAGGGATGGGGTTCCTTACAATGCATCTGATCTCAGACACGCTATTAGAGAGGGTTGGGGTTCCTTACAATGCATCTGATCTCAGACATGCTATTAGAGAGGGTTGGGGTTCCTTACAATGGATTTGATCACAGACTCGCTATCATAGAGGGTTGTTGTTCCTTACAATGTATCTGATCTCAGACGCGCTATTAGAGAGGGTTGGGGTTCCTTATAATGCATCTGATCTCAGACGCGCTATTAGAGAGGGTTGGGGTTCCTTACAATGCATCTGATCTCAGACGCACTATTAGAGAGGGTTGTGGTTCCTTACAATGCATCTGATCTCAGACGCGCTATTAGAGAGGGTTGGGGTTCCTTACAGTGCATCTGATCTCAGACGCACTATTAGAGAGGGTTGTGGTTCCTTACAATGCATCTGATCTCAGACGCGCTATTAGAGAGGGTTGGGGTTCCAATAATTTGAAAATATAATTTAAAGGGTTCTTTAACCAAAAAACTTGGAACCCCACGGATTTAGCCTATAGATAGGTTACACGGGCATAATGACTTCATCATTAATTATTTTTAGGCATGTGGGTAAACCAGGTAAAGGGCCGACCTCTTACCTGCCCTAGCTACAGGCACTGACAGTGCTGTAAAATCCCCATGCATTGGATTGGCAGGAGATGCTCTTCGCTGATGCACTTCTCTTTCCCCTCTAAGCAACCTTATTGTTGCATTTTACAGTACCTATTGGAATGATAAAGGACACTTTTGAGCACGTTCACACGTTTGAGACAGATCCACACATTTGCTTTACCCCTTAATCGCACCGCGTACAGTGCTTCCACCGCAGCAAAGGATTCTGGGTAATGACATGCAAATGAGCACTTGCAGTGTGTCACTTTTTGCTTCTTATCCACTTTAACGTGGATCCCTATGAGCTCATGCCTGCTGTATTACATAGCTTTAAAACCAACGCCTGGGTTAAAGTTGTGTATGGCCAGTAGAACTACTCACAGATAGCTGTTTTAACCTTTTGGGTCTCATCAGTGTGAGGCTGGTTATTGGCCTAAGGCTAGGTCCCCGCTGCAGCCAGCGGTGTGCGCGCCTCTCACCAGCCCCTTACCTCCTCCCTAGCTGTCCCCAGTGGCGCCTCACTCCCAGGCTTACTGCGCACTGTGACGAATCAGCCAGCAGGGGCTACAATAGGATTGTGAACCCGATTGGCGACGCATCACGTGGTGTGGCAGGGAGCCAATGAAGAGGCTAGATCGCTGGCAGGGGATGGATCCTTCCTCAACTATGCTCAGTCCTCAATGCTGGACACACACACGGACACACACACGGACACACACACACACAGATCAGAAAATGTGCATCATGGCCCCGTCATGGCACCACACACCCGACCCGTTTTGGCCACGCTCCCCGCGCCTTAAAACGGCTCCCTACAGATTGCGGTGAATTGCCGTGCACGCGCCGCCAGTACGCAAGCCGGGCGCATCGGCCCATGCAGCGGGGCCTTAGCCTTACTCACCTTATATATATATATATATATACAGTGGTCGACAAATCACCAAAAAATCTACTCGCCGAATAAAAAAATCTACTCGCCACCTAGTACCACACGTGTGCTGCTTGGGCCAATAGGAGCTCGCCACGATGTTACATCCACTCGGCAGGGGCGGGCAAATGTATAGGTTTGTCGAACACTGTATATATATATATATATATATATATATATATATATATATATATTTTATGTAGCTAAGGGGTAGTGCACCTGTTCATAAATGCAGAATATCACATTATAACACAGAATGTCACAGATTTTCGGAAATCTGTAGCATATGATGTGCATGCTAACATGTTATATATGTTGATTTCAAGACTGGCTTGTTGACATTCAAAGCACTACATGACCAGCTATCTAAAAGAGCTTCTAACTCCCTACACTCCCATTCGCTCACTTTGTTCTCCTTGACTTCCACACGAGCCCGTGGTTCTAGCCACGCTGCTCTCACTCTGGAACAGTCTGCCTTGTACAGTACGAGAGGGCCCCCTCTCGGGAAATCTACAAAAACAGGCACAGTACTTACCTGTTTAGCCAGGCATTTAATTAACGAATCACAACCTTGACCGGCATTTAATAGCTACAGTCCTGTCCCATCCTGTATTGTATATTTTCTTAATGTTTTCTTCTTTTTCCCTTTTTGTAACCGTGAAGTGCTTGGCGTCCCATTGGAAGAAAAGCGCTATATAAATAAAGTTATTATTATTAAATTGGACTCTGGAAATACATTATCCACCTACTTTTAAAGGTTCTGTTTATTAATATTTATAACTCATAAGAGGTTTAAATTATACAAGATTATATATACATGTACATATTTTGTTAACTTTAAAACAAGTTTATTACAATTATTATGTAGCAGATGTTCTAAAAAATACAGTACATTCTTTGATAATTGTAAATAAAAAACAGCATGCATACAAGTACCATCAACCAATGTAGTATTTAACTGATTAGAGCAAAAATGTATAAGACGCAACAGTATATAACATGTCAATCAGCCTATTTATCAAATATCTGTATGATTAACACAATCACAGTTACAGTGAGCAAAATCTATTGTAAATTATTTATTGTTGAAGATTGGAAGTAGTTTTATCATGTAACCGATGAAAAAATATAGAAAAATGATAATGTAACATAACATTTATAAAACATTCCTTGAGGTATAGCATCATATTAACCACATTGGTTTGTTATATAACTTAGAACCCTCTTAACTGGCCTCCTCCTATAATGGATAATAGATCAGGGAGTAAATTCTGCATTCTCCAAAACAGCCATACAGTCTGTTCTTGGCCAAGCGTTCCCATTGACTTCAATGTGGATTTCTTTCCAAAAACGACTTGAACGTCCGCTTCGGAGAATAGCTTCTGATGAGGGGGTGAGTTACTGTACTGGGGTAAATTACTAAGGTAAGTGTCACACCACCGTTTTTTATAATGGTAACATAATTGTATGGTTTCAAATCTTTCAGAAAACGTAGTCATTCACCATGAATTTATATTCAAGGTGATTTCAGTAAACAGTTGCCCTATATATTACGTTTGATATGAATTACCAGCACACAGAAGGGGGGTTGAAAATTTAGCAGAATTTGAAGTTGCAGTTCCACTTAACTGAAAGGATACACTCAATTGCACATCCATATGTTTCACAGTTTCTTCAACGAGCTTGTTCCTGTTTCTCTGACATCTGTTTATCCAATATAACCTTATTATGTCTATATTCCTGGATGAATGTAAAATACCCATGTAATATTTCCTCTAGGTAATACATTTGGAAAACATGTAACATGGGCAATTAATATCCACCTTACATGGGCAGCACATACAGTTTGATCACATGCTTTTCTCCCCGAAAAGCCTGCTTGGTGTTTCCCTTACTTATTGATTAAGTTACAGTAACTGTGCCAATTCTTTTTGAACCTGAAAACTAAGGTAGTTTTTCCTAACTTTTTTATTTCTATTTGAAATAACTGCATTCGCAATTTATTTTTAGAACACATATTCATTTAAGATTTACTTGTACAGTATTTGTTGGAGCACAGAGTAATTTTACACAGCCTGATATAGAATGTTAACTCACCAGATTTCTACATTTAAAGCAGATAGGCCCATAATTTTAATTTACAAATGGACACTTTTTGGGGGATATTCATTAAACTACGAGAGTGCCGATGGGCACTCCCATTGAACCGAAACTCCCATTGAAATCAATGAACACTTTGGGGGACTGGCACAATAGCAGTTGAATGAATAACCCCCTTTGCCATTGAACCACGTAACTCCAAATCACTTTTTTCGTTCCAAGAGAGTGAAAGAGAAGAATCAAGATGGCTTTGATTTCTTTATATATGCAATTGGTTTGGCTGCATGTTTTGATTTTAATCACATACCCCTTTGTGTATTATATATCTCATGTGCATGTTACTTTTGTATAGTAACTTAACTCTTATCGGGTTAGTCTGTAATCCTATGTTTATGCCTATGCATTATCAATCCATTTTTGGGGGGTTTCATGTTAAACATATGTCACCATAATATATATATATATTACTAAAAAAGGAACAACAATATGGAATATATTAAAAGTTTTGTTGTGATTTATTTCTTGCCAATATGCCTTGGACTGGTTATAATGCATCAACACTTTGTGTTAGTGGCTTTTAAAAACCCTTTGGTTAAACAAGTTCTAATGTAATCCCTGAGAACAAAGTGTAGCCTCTCGTTTGTAATAATATTCAAGGCTTTTTAATGTGTTATTTTCTTCCGAGGCTACAGAAAATCTAGCAGATACAAGTAACTGGTTAGTTGCCAGTACACAACCAGTAGCTCTGTTTCATGCTTTTTCAACCTGTTGTATGTTTAAAATGTTCTATAAATTAACTGTCTACTTTTATAACATAAAGACTATTTCATTTACTTTCAGACGACTTTATACTATAATATGCTAACGTTCCGTTTCATGCTGTCATATTCAGCTAGACTCATTCCATGTAAAAGGAGCAATCCAAACAGGCCCCTTTTTTAACTGCATTTTTATATTCTTTATGTGGGATTAAAGCAGGGGGTCTTCGCAGCGGAACCCCATTAATTTAAGCTCCGGGGACCCTCTACTACTAGAGATACTTACCTGTGAAGGGAGTGCCGATATCTCCTGCAAGTTTATAGCTCCCGCGTCACGGGCCAATAGGAAGCCCACCGGATGATGTCACGGTTTCCTATTGGCCCACAGAACGCGGGAGCTTTGAAGCCGCTATTAGGAGAACCCAAGCTAACGAGCCGGAGAGGCATCCGGTACCCTCTACGGAGGTCTGTATCTCCGGAAGCAGAGCTGCGGTTCAGCTCCGGAGACCCCCTGCTTCAATCCTGTGTAAACAATCAAAAACAAACGGCCAGCTTAGATTGTCTCTTTAAGGCCCTTCCCTGTATGTCACAAATACAAACTGAGGCCCTTCTAATCATTTTACTAGAATATGTGTTGAAATGTAATTGTTTTTATTCCATTTGTAATTAAAAATATTTAGTCGCTAAAATATGTTCCATCAACTGTTGTTTTTGTTCCCTTCATAGATAGAAAATCTTCAAGAACAGCTCAGAGACAAGGATAAACAACTCAACAACCTTAAAGATAGGGTGAAGTCTCTGCAGACAGATTCAAGTAATACAGACACGGCGTTGGCAACACTAGAAGAAGCTCTCTCAGAAAAGGTAATGGTTTTCATCTTACAAAATACTTTAGGTCAAACGCTTCTAAAAATTCTAAAATGTTATCTACTGGCCGTACTACAAACAAGTGGAACAGAAATGTGGCCAGTAATTTCTGTATATCAAATTGAAACTATGGAGTAACCCGTGCATTAAGATCAAACAACTGGGAATGTTTTGCACCTAAAATGATAAAATTACATATGAAGTACAGTAAATGCAGTTTCCTAACACTGTCAACACTTCAGTAATTGCACATTGGAGGACATTTGACAAATATGGATTATCCGTGTTTCCGAGAACCTTGAGTATAAATATATAAATGTTATCATACAAGTAGTAACTACAGGGTGTAGTAGTAACTACAAGGTGTTATTCACATCACCACCCTTACAAACAGTAGTATAGCTGGATATTCTAAAGACGTGTGGAATGAATAGATTAAGGATAAAGTTATCCTATTTGCTGGATTAATATATTTGACAGTAAATTACATTAGTCTGGCTGCAGAAATCTCGCCGCGTGGGATGGGTTTAAAGCAAGCGGTCTACAATTAGCAGTTGTAGGTCTATACCATTTTTTGGCCACGCTTTACTTTCCTCTTCCATGTTTTCTTGCACAAATTTGATTCCAACTGTTACAAAAATGTCAACCTCAGTAACTGTGGAAGGGGAATGGATGCAGTTCAAAGCTGTTTCCCTTTGGGCTTGATAAATATGGATCTAGCCTTGACATAGACACATAGCAGACAAGCAATTGAGCATATCAGATAATATGTAACACAGAGATTCCGTTCCTACTACTGTGATAAAATGCAAAATTAGCCTTGTAAAAAGTGGAGCGCACGGGAAAAGCTTGCCAATGCAAATACATCTGAAATAGAAACATATTGTTGTGTGTCTACACATTAGCTGTTAATCAAGTAGAACCCTTTAGCAGATGTCTTTTTACATCTTAACTCATACTGTTGACAGGTACAGTAGCCTTCTCTTTATGATTGAAAGTATTGCACACTGTTTATTACGAGGTACATAACATAGTCTAGTTTTAATTAATCACTTGTAGAAGGTTACAGAAAGTGGAGAGATCTTGTAAGCACATGTTTTTCGAAATGATGTGCAAAATAATAACTTTATTAACTTAATTCGACTTATTGCTTCTGATACAAATAAACAAGTGTTCAAGATTCTGGGAAAAAGGCCGACTTCTGCAATTCTTATTTACAGTAATTCTCACACAAGACTGTCCTTCGATGCCCAGTGTACTGAAGGTCCCCCCGTGTTTCATTGATGTAATGGGATTTAATGTATTTACCAT
Source organism: Ascaphus truei (assembly GCF_040206685.1). Taxonomy (NCBI): domain Eukaryota; kingdom Metazoa; phylum Chordata; class Amphibia; order Anura; family Ascaphidae; genus Ascaphus; species Ascaphus truei. Next base: position 37,760,685 of record NC_134499.1, read on the forward strand.
TTTATTTTAATAAAATAATTTAATAAAAATCTATATAACTATACAAAAGTGTCAATTATTTATGAAATAAGCCTACATTTAGCCTATCTTATACTATATTAGTGAAAGCACTGTATGTTTGCCTGCCTGCCTGCCTGTCTGGATGTCCGGTGTCCCTAGGGGAAATCTCATTGGTCCCTTGGTCCGCCCCCGCACACCTCTCATTGGCCTGAGGCGGAGTGACGGGCCAAAGGACACACAGGGACACACACACAGGGACACAGGGACACACACACACACAGGGACACACACACACAGGGACACACACACACAGGGACACACACACACAGGGACACACACACACAGGGACACACACACAGGGACACACACACAGGGACACACACTCTCCCCCGTCAGTTGGACCGCAGCTCACCTTCCACCCCCCCCCCCCTCCCTCCTCTCCCGGTGCCCCTCACTCTACCCCACCTCCTCACCTCACCCAAATCCCCACGCTCCGCAACATCCCCAGCCGCACCATCACCCTCCTGCTCAGCAGCAAACTCCAGGCTCCTCCCCCCTCGCGGCGCGGCCCTCCTGCTCTCCCCCTCACGTGCGCCGCTACCGGAGAGGGGTAGCGCGGCCCGGGCCTCCTGCTCTCCCCCTCACGTGCGCCGCTACCGGAGAGGGGAAGCGGCGCGGGACTCCCCATCACGTGCACCGCTACCGGAGAGGGGAAGCGCGGCGCGGGACTCCCCATCACGTGCGCCGCTACCGGAGAGGGGAAGCGCGGCGCGGGACTCCCCATCACGTGCGCCGCTACTGGAGAGGGGAAGCGCGGCGCGGGACTCCCCATCACGTGCGCCGCTACCGGAGAGGGGAAGCGCGGCGCGGGACTCCCCATCACGTGCGCCGCTACCGGAGAGGGGTAGCGCGGCCCGGGCCTCCTGCTCTCCCCCTCACGTGCGCCGCTACCGGAGAGGGGAAGCGGCGCGGGACTCCCCATCACGTGCACCGCTACCGGAGAGGGGAAGCGCGGCGCGGGACTCCCCATCACGTGCGCCGCTACCGGAGAGGGGAAGCGCGGCGCGGGACTCCCCATCACGTGCGCCGCTACCGGAGAGGGGAAGCGCGGCGCGGGACTCCCCATCACGTGCGCCGCTACCGGAGAGGGGAAGCGCGGCGCGGGACTCCCCATCACGTGCGCCGCTACCGGAGAGGGGAAGCGCGGCGCGGGACTCCCCATCACGTGCGCCGCTACCGGAGAGGGGAAGCGCGGCGCGGGACTCCCCATCACGTGCGCCGCTACCGGAGAGGGGAAGCGCGGCGCGGGACTCCTGCCACTCTTGCCCCCCCCAGCTTCCCGAACTCACCTCCTGCCCCAGCCAGATGCCACGGGGTCAAGGTAAGTCACACACCGTCACCCAGTCACCCACACACTCACCCACCCAGTCACTTTCACCCACCCACTCACTCACCCACCCACTCAGTCACCCACCCACCCACTCACTTAGTCACCCAAAAACTCACTTAGTCACCCACCCACTCACTCAGTAACCCACCCACTCACTCAGTCACCCACCCAGTCACTTTCACCCAGTCACTTTCACCCAGTCACCCACTCACTCAGTCACCCACCCACTCAGTCACCCACCCACTCAGTCACCCACCCACTCAGTCACCCACCCACTCAGTCACCCACCCACTCAGTCACCCACCTACTCAGTCACCCACCCACTCAGTCAGTCACCCACTCAGTCAGTCACCCACCCACTCAGTCACCCACCCACCCACTCAGTCACCCACCCATTCAGTCACCCATTCAGTCAGTCACCCACCCATTCAGTCAGTCAGTCACCCAGTCACCCACCCACCCAGTCAGTCACCCACTCAGTCAGTCACCCACTCACCCACCCACCCAGTCAGTCACCCACCCACCCAGTCACCCATTCACCCACCCAGTCAGTCTCCCACTCACCCACCCAGTCAGTCTCCCACTCACCCACCCAGTCAGTCTCCCACTCACCCACCCAGTCAGTCACCCAACTCACCCACCCAACCACCGACCCAAAGTCACCCACCGACCCAAAGTCACCCACCCACCGACCCAAAGTCACACACCCACCGACCCAAAGTCACACACCCACCGACCCAAAGTCACACACCCACCGACCCAAAGTCACACACCCACCGACCCAAAGTCACACACCCACCGACCCAAAGTCAAACCGACCTAAAGTCACCCACCCACCGACCCAAAGTCACCCACCCACCGACCCAAAGTCAAACCGACCCAAAGTCACCCACCCACTCAGTCACCCACCCACCCAGTCACCCACACACTCAGTCAACTCAGTCACCCACCTAGCTGTCAAGGGGGGGGGGAAGCCTAACCCTGTCGTACGCCCCCCCAAAATTACATCCCGGGCAACGCCGGGTCTCTCAGCTAGTAATAGTAATAATCCCCTCAGAACAGGGCATTACTGACCAATAATGCCCTGGCTGGGTTAAAGTCCCTCGGCTTCGCCTCGGGCCTTCAACTCTTCCAGCCAGGGCATTATTGACCAGTAATGCCCTGTTCTTCGGGGATTATTACTTAACTACAGAACTGATTTACTTCACAGAAATCTGTTGCATTGATGTGCAACTTGTGTTCTAATACAGGGGCGCGCAAACTTTTTATGCTGCGCCCTCCCTGCCTGCTCTGCTCTGACGGTCGCCCCCCCCCTCCTTACCTCGCGCGGAGTCAAATGACCCGCAGCGTCATTTGACGCCACATAACCGTGACATCAATGATGTCGCGTTGCCATGGTCACGCATTCTGAAGCCGGCTGAACCTCGGTAAGTAGGAGGTTTCAGAGGCCTCGCGCGGCCCCCGGCATTTAATTTAAATGCCTTGGGGAAGAGCGCGGGGCCTCTGCAACCGGCCGCGCCCCCCCCCAGACAAATCTCCTGCCCCCCCCCCTCCCGGGCGGCACGCCCCCCAGTTTGTTCTAATACATGATCTCAAGGTTTTTACTCTCTGTCCATTGATACAGCACTGAACCTTTCTAAGAAGGAGCCTAAAATCATATTTCTTCTGTACGAGCATTAATAACCGTCACTGTAAGGGAGGCTTTGGCTATATTGAATCAAATTTATTTTTTTCTCCATGTGTCAATTTAGACTATTTTGTGTCCAGGGTTTTTACAGATACCTCACGTGTGTTTTGTGTTGGTGCTAAACGCGGTAGTTTGAAAAAAGACACATCAAGTTCAACTTTTCTTATCATTTGTGTTGTGTTTAATTGCTTAGGAGAAAATAATAGAACGCTTGAAAGAACAGAGAGAAAAAGATGACCGAGGAAGGCTGGACGAGATTGAAAACTATAAGAAAGAAAACAAAGACTTGAAAGACAAAGTCAATGCATTGCAAGCTGAATTGACAGAAAAAGAGGTACTGTAAGTCACTTCATTGGTTAGGGTATCAAAAGTTTTGCCAAGGATATAATAGGATTAGAATTCTATGGGTTCCTATCCTGGTAGCTCCGGTGTGACAAACCACTTATAAAATGCCCCTTAGAATCGGATTGGCTTGCTTTGCTATTCTGTAAGCCCTTATCGCAGGTCCAATCTGTGTCCAAATAGCTTTTTTAGAAGCATTTTCACTCTTGCTCTAAGAATCCGATCAGTTTGCAAAAAAAAGCCTCCAACTCGCGTTTTTGGATAAACTGCAATTCTCGTGGCTCCAGTGTGCAAACCGCTTCTAAACAAGGAAAAAAAAAAAACACGCTACCTCAAAGGTCATTCCGCTTCTAAAGCAAGTACAATCTGGGCTTTTTGACTGTTAAACCGTGCGGTTTGTCACGTTTTATTGGAGAATAGGATTTTAGCTCATTTCATTCGGCTACTCCGGAACATGTCAAACCGTATGGTTTGACACATGCGACTTTGGAGATACGAGAATAGGCCCCAAAGGCTCTTAACATTGTCAGGTTGAACAAGTGAACCCTATACAAAGAGTAGGAAGCCTAATTCCTTGGTTCAGTGACACCTCAGTCATTGACTGAGCCACCTGTGCTGAAGCAGGGATATCATTAAAACCTGACCTCCGCACCCCCCCTCACACCTGCTCCGGCGTCATGCCATAGCAACGTGACGTCACATGAACTCATGGTGACGCATGTGAGAAGCCGCAGGAGCAAAGGTAAGTTAGATTTACAGAGGCCCTGCAGCTCCCCCGGCACTTCATTTAAGTGCCTTCGGGAAGCGCGCGGGGCCTCTGTAAACCCCACACACACCCCCGCACTCAGTCTCGCACCCCCCCGAGTTTGCGCACCGCTGCTCTAGACCAAGACCCTGATCTACAGATTTGGCTATTAATACACACAGCTCCAGATTGATGCAGGTGTTACACGTCGATACTTTCCCTGACATTACAGATACCCGGAACAGCTTCCTTGATCAACCTTTGAATACTACAGCGGTTGACCTAGAAATTAGAGGCATAAGACATTTGGACCATTATACTAAATACATGAATGAATAAAAGAGCATTTAATGACATGAAACTGCTACTGTATGTTGCACTGGATATATCTATTACAAACAATGCATCCTTATTTTGTATGATTTGTAAAAGTGATGTTGCAGTGTTCCATTAGATATATTTTTTCCATTAGATATATTTTTTTCCATTAGATATATTTCTTTCATAATATATATTTGTTCCATTAGATATATTTGGTTAAGCTTATTCCATTTGGGAAGTGGATGCTGTGCTCCATTGCTCAAGATGCAATTGAGAGATGGTGGCTCAAAGGGGGACATTATCAACATTAATATCTCTAGTTCATTGGTTTCCTGTGTTAATATAATCAAATGTATCCAAAAAGGACCATTACATATTTGCTGTCACTGTTCAAAATAAACGGTTCAAAATAATTTTAGTTTTTTTTTTTACTTCAATAAGCAAAATTTACCAATTACTTAAATATATTATTGAGTACTTCATGATTATTGATTTGGGCAGATTTATATAATCAATGGGAAAAAACTTTTTCAACAACGTATGTGTTTTAATACATTTTCAGTCAAGTTTAATTGACCTGAAAGAACATGCGTCGTCACTGGCGTCCTCGGGACTGAAACGAGACTCCAAATTAAAATCTCTGGAAATAGCCATAGAACAAAAGAAAGAAGAGTGCAGTAAACTGGAAGCCCAGTTAAAAAAGGTAAGGAAGCTCTGCAGAAAATTCTCATTTGTAGAAAAGAAAGGACATTTTCCATGTACCAGGGAAAATCTGGGAGTTTTCTCCCAACTCCTGATAATGTAATCAGGCACTGATGACTTTATTTTTAAGAAGCCTGCATCAAAGCTGTCTTTGAACCTGAAAAAGTATCTTTAGTCTCCTTTGTAATGGGTGTTTAAAAATAAAATAAAAAATGAGTACAATAGTGTATTAGGGAAAACTGCATATAAACCATACATTGTTGGGCAAAGTTACTGTACGTGCTCCCACGTACCCGAACCTAAACATTTGTGCATCATAAATCAAAATCTTTGCAGCATACTAAAATTAAATTGTCACATTAAAATGACAGACTGCACTTTTATGTTTGGTTAGTACTAATGTAAAGTAGTGCAGAGGCTAAAATGTCCCCATTAGTAACAACAGAGTGTATACAGTACAGTTAACAATTGGTTTCCATCTTTCAAATATATATAAAAACATGAAATGTTTAACAAATATTATAATTGATAATTGTATGGTATGCATATTTTAAATATATTGTATCATCTTGGAATGCTACAGTTTGATTGATCACATGCAAACTGATTAGGGATATACTGGTATACATTAAGGCCCAACGTTATTAAACATTGCTAAGACTCCTAAATCCCGTGCTTGAATGGGACATAAGGTGAATTAAGACATAGCATAGTTTAGTACTTTGGGCCTTAATCTGTTTGTTTTTTTTGTAGGATGTACACACAAAGGAAAAAATAGATTAAAAAAGATAATCAAATGTATGATTCATCAATCCAATAACATTTTGGACAAAGTCATTTTTTATACCCGTAATATACCCGTTATACCCGTAATAATGATGAACCTGGTACTTTACAGTTATGCAAAAACCATTTCCTGAAAGGTGAGTCATTCACTTTTCACAACCTACAGTAACTGCTTATTTAAGGCCAAACAGAACTGAAATATTCCTGCCAAGTGTCAGCCATTCATTTTGAAGGAGTGTCACTCCTAATTGTGAGGTTGGCTTCTTACTTTGACGGAGTGACACTCTAAAAGGAGATAATTAGTTCACTGTATTTGCATTTCGATTTGAATGATCCCATGTTGTCTCATTATTATTGTCCCAATAACCTGCACAATGTGACACATCAACACCTGGTGACATTTTTTACAAGCTGGTGGGCCAAATAGATCTAAAAGGTCTTCGTACATTGTGGAAACATCATTAAAGTTTTCCTGGGAGCAAACAGACCCCCATTATCAGTTTTATAAATGCTCCATTTTGAAAATAGGAAAAAACTTGAAGGACTTCCTTTCTCCCATTTATTGGAATTCAAACATATTTGAATGGTTCTGTTAAGGCTTCAGATCCAGCCAATTGGACACATTTATGTGGTAAATGAGTAAATTGATAAGGCCTGGGTGACGAAGTGCAACCTTTGGTCATCATTACTACACTCTAGAGCAGGAGTAGCCAACGCTATTCTTCGAAGGCCACCAACAGGTCAGGTTTTAATGATATCCCTGCTTCAGCAGATGTGGCTCAGTCATTGACTGCGCTACAACTGCCTCTATAATCTCTGCTCCCTCCTGAGTGACATCTGTCTGTTCGCACATAGTTACATCCACATCTAAGAAAAAAATTGGAAGTCATATTGCAATTATTCAGACTCCCTAATAATACAGATTTTAGAATGCTCTGGTGTGACCGTAAAAAGCTTAGCAGGCCGCTGATTTTGCTTTAGCGTTGCAGACGGCTGATCTACTGTTGATCGCATAGTTGCGATTTAGAGTAATGGACGGTTTACCAACATGCCCTTTTCCACTCTTCTACTTAATTGGCACCATTTAAACACTCCTACCGTGCAAGCAAAGCTACACACGCAAACATCAGTGCAACACACAGAGGACATTCCAACAGGGGAACACTAGTCTCAAAGCGCAGACAGAACGGGATTTTCAGGTCTTGCACCATTAGCCCGGGGTTAGTAAATACCCCTCACGGACCTGTAATATGTTCTCATGTGTGGCACATTAAAGAAGGCTTGCTCCTCCTACTGTACACATGCGATCTCCATCATGGGATTAGTACCAAGATTGGAGTACCACAACTGCAGTGCCCTGTTGTAATTCTTCTATTCTTCTCATGGCTGCTTTAAGTAATTTAGGTAAAACATTACTAATAGAACTAAGTTCTCCACAGTAATCTCAATTTGATTTTGTTGTTTATCCCACCTAGCCTATGCCTCATCCCTTAAAAGGATAGGAGCTATATATATATATTCATTTTTATTATTGAAGTGAAACTTCCTTAGTGGCACCTCATTCAAACTAGGGCAAAAAAGAATTGTGGAGACAGAAATGAAACGGATGTGACGTCAGTGCTGGCAGTTGAGGCCGGGCTGTGTTCTGGCTCAGCCCGACCCCAACACTGACATCACACCCGCTCCACAAATCAGATGCGGCGGCGGCGGCGATAGCCGCCGGCGCCGCTCCTAATGGCCCCCGCTCCCCCCGGCCGCTCCTAACGCTACTATACGTCCCAGTGACGTCAGGCGCTGGTGGGGGAACTCCGTCAGCTGTCTGAAGCTGCTCCGGTCCCACCGCTGTTATTCCTCTTATGTCAGAAGCATACAGACTCCTCTGTCACCCTGCAAGTCCCCCTGCCCCCGGAGCAAACACTCATGGCCCCGGCTTTGCACTCCTCTGTCACCCTGCAAGTCCCCCTGCCCCCGGAGCAAACACTCATGGCCCCGGCTTTGCACTCCTCTGTCACCCTGCAAGTCCCCCTGCCCCCGGAGCAAACACACTCAAACACACTGACACAAACAAACACACATAATTACATACACATACCTCCGCAGGTGGGCTTGCTGCCACAGGATACACGGGCTGGAGAGTCCTCTGCCGCGGGGCTGGACACTCCTCTGCCGCCGGGCGGGAGACTCCTCTGCGGCGCCGTTCCCCGCCCACTGCCATGCCACGCGCCACGCATGCGCAGAAGCGGCTGGCAGCGGCGCCTGGGAATAGGGTGGTTTGAGCGCGCCGCCGGGGGGGGGGGTGGGGAAGGGGGGAGCTTGAGCGCGCCGCCGGGGGGGAGCTTGAGCGCGCCGCCGGGTTGTGGGGAAGGGGGGAGCTTGAGCGCGCCGCCGGGTTGTGGGGAAGGGGGGAGCTTGAGCGCGCCGCCGGGTTGTGGGGAAGGGGGGAGCTTGAGCGCGCCGCCGGGTTGTGGGGAAGGGGAGCTTGAGCGCGCCACCGGGTTGTGGGGAAGGGGGGAGCTTGAGCGTGCCGCCGGGGGGTGGGGAAGGGGGGAGCTTGAGCGCGCCGCCGGGGGGTGGGGGGGGTATCTGCTCACAAGACTTAGACTGAGCCCCCCGGGTCCGCAGCTCCGTCGGGGGTGGGGGGAGTCAGGAGAGAGGGGGCAGGACACAGACAGAGAGACATACGGTACACACAGAGAGATACACATACACTGACAGACACACACACACTGACAGACACACACACACTGACAGACACGCACACACTGACATACACACATTGACTGACACACACATTGACTGACACACACACACTTACTCTGACGCACACACACACACTGACTGACACACACACACTTACTCTGACGCACGCGCACACACTCTGACGCACGCGCACGCACGCGCACACACTGACGCACGCACGCGCACACTCTGACACACACTGACACACGCACGCACACCCCAGTGATGTACCGAACACCGCCCCTGAATGATGTGCCTATTCCTTCCCCCCCACTGTGAGCTCCCCCACCCGCTCAACATTCATGATGCTGGTACTGCTGCCAATAAACACATACACACACACACTGACGCATGCACACTTTGACGCACGCGCACGCACACTGACTGTCACACATACGCACACTGACTGACACACATACGCACGCACACTGACTGACACACATACACTCACTGACCGACACAGAGAGACATTCACACAACACAGAGAGAGAGAGACATACACTCACACACACACACACACACACACACACACACACACACACACACAAAATGACTGACACAAATACACACACTGACCGGTACAGATACATACACTGACCGGCACAGATACATACACTGACTGACACACACACACACAAACAAACACATACATACTCACTGACTGACACACTGACACATGTGTGCCGAGCACGCGCGTTATAAGTCAATTTCTGTGACAAAAGTCAATGAAGTTTCACTTACTATGCGCGTGCACAGCACACACAGCTTTTTTATTAATTACCAGGAGTGATTGCCAAGCATTTGCAATTCAGCTCTTTACTCAATTAGTCATTAACTCTTAATGTCACCAATAGAAAGGAGCAAACAAATAATGTAAAACTTGGAGTCACATTCATCTTTTGCTGTGTGCTTGGCGGTCATTCTAACAATACAAGATAAATAAAGGGCATTTTTTCCCTAGAGCCTTTACTTTACAGTACTTACCATTATCCTAAGATTGATAAATTACAGTTCATTCCAGCATTAAATGAGAAGCCCAAGTGTCTTTTTTTTGAGAGGGGGACATTTTGTTTGGTTTTCGCTTAACACCTTAAATTCTGGACACTTTTTTTTTTACAACACAGAGCTTTGCAGTGTTTAACAGAACTGGTTAGCAATGATAGCGTTAACTCAACACAGATATGCAGTGATGCGCTGACATTTATGATAAGGTTCATTTCATTTTAATATGTTGTACTGCTTGTCCATATTGTGCAACCCCATTTTTTATGTTAAAAACCATACACCGACATGTTTAAATAACTACATTTGGGGGGAAAATAACATAATTAAAACATAATACTGTTACAATCCATTGTTAAATAAGGATGGTAACAATGTAATTCTACTGGAGGCACTGACTGAGATTGTTTTGCTTTTCCTATCATTCACGATTACCCTGTTTTTTGAGTAAATACGTTTTTAAATGTAATAGTTATTTTTTGTTAATCACAGATGCATACAGATATTTGAAGATCATTGTGTAGTTTCACTGTCAGGCAGCAATGGGCAGAAAACGTGCTGCAGATACTGTATGCTGAGTACCATTCTGTGGCCCTGGGTTGCTTAGCACTTTACCTACAGTACATTGCTCTTTAAATGACCCCCGCAGATTTGCATTAGGAAAAATGAATGGCATATATTTAACAATGGTGCTTAATTAATCTTTTATTATTACTATCTTTGAAAGTTCGATGATAAATTGCAGTCTTGGCTAAAAGCACTTCTAGTGATTCATTGCTTAAGGCCAGCACTTAATGTATCATCAAAAGTGGACAGCTTTCTTTATTTCATGGGTTATTTAACTTGAGAAAGGGAAAGTAACACAAAGCTTACATTTCTGACTCTAGCTATTCTCTTTTAGCAGCCAAAGTCAACATTGGTGTTTCCCTCGCGCCTCTCACTCTCACTGTGGAATGTTTAGGAACTTACATTTCTACGTATTTATGACAAGTTCTCTTGTGCAAAATGCGCTGGATTTGTCGAGCTAATGCTGTTTTCCTGAATCTTTCCTTCTTTTTCTGTCTGTGTTCCTGTCGTTCCTTCCCAACTTTCCAATGTAGCAAGCTGAGCAGTTGTTCAATCAGATGTACAACCCTGTAAGTCCTTTCAGAAAGTGCCCTCTGCGGCTCATCAAAGCATGAGGAGCTCTTGCCTGCTTCACGTCATGTTACAATACACCTTCCCTTAGCTGGGCAGTACATTTCTTGCAACCTCATTGTAGTTGCTCATCTTGGTGGGCTTCGTCGGTGGCTGTGTTTGAATGTCGCGAATGATTACAAGTGCATTTTAAGACTCACAACAATAAAAAGCTTCTGCTGCTGTGCTACAAGATGCTTGCAGCGACATGGCATGCACAAGGCACACTTGTGAGGTTAGGCTTCATAAATACTTTGTTGGATCCTTCAGGCATCTAATGTTATCAAATTATTTTGACTTGAAAAGGGTTTGTGTACATGTTTAAACTGAATTGAAATGAAAGACCTTGCAGGTGATTAAAGTAAAACAATCATTTTATATCAATGTTCTACATTTTCCTCTTAAAAAACTATTTCTGCTATCTCTTTTTCTAGTTCTTGGACAAAATGTACAGTTACAGTAAAGACCTAGGGGAAGTAAACTCTGTTAATCTACTTAACGTGACATTAGCCTAATTTATCTATAACGGACAATGTATTAACTATAACAGACATTAATGATAATGAGATGCAAATGAGGCATTATTATATCATCTCCTATCCACTACAGTCTGTTAAGATTACATTGTTAAAGTTATACTTGGCGCTTCTCACATTCAGAAACTAAAATAGGGCTACTGCTGTGTCCAGGTGGGTGTAATGCCACAATTTTAAGTATATATTGCCATGCTCAGTAGCACTCCTCTGTGACACTCATATGCTTATATATATGTTGTGGTCATTTTGGGGGTTCAATAGGAGCTTGTTAGGTGTCCAGTATGTTTTACAATTCTTGTCCAGGTGGGTGTAATGCCACAATTAGGCATAACTTAAATCAGGAGTGTGCAAACATTCCCCCTGCGCACCCCTGCCTGCTCTCCCTACCAGCTCGCACCCCCTCCTTCCTCATCTTTGAAGTCAAATTACGTTGTGGGGTCACGTTGACGGCACGTTCCCATGGTAATGTGATGTCACGTGAACCCGCGGCATTGCCATGGCGACGTGTTGCAGACGACAAGGTAGGAGACATTGCAGAGGGCTCACGCGATCCCTCGGCATTTAATTTAAATGCCGTGGGGAAGAGTGCGGTGCCTCTGCAACCGCCGCGCCCCCCCAGAAAATCTTGTGCCCCCCACTTTGCGCACCTATGACTTAAATAATGGATGTAGGAGGAGACAATGGCTGTGCACAGTCACCAAAAAATGAAGGGCTGGAGAGCGAAAAGATACTAGTAAAAATATTTAATTAACACATGATACAAAAACGGAGGACAAAATCCCTCCAATGCATTTCGCGCCATAACAGAGCTGTATAACTATATAAATAACATAGCGATAATCCTTGAAGTTCTCTCTCTCTTTCTCTCTCTCTCCCATATCCAGAATCGTACTGACCGTGACCCACAATACTCCCTCAACTACAACCATTAAAGGGACCATTGCAGATCTATTATAATGTATTATTAATTTCCAGTGAGACTGCAGTGTTCTGGGTATATGTCCATCTGAAACAATCCCTAATGAACTGTTTCAAATGTCCCAGTAGACTTTGCTTCATTTAAAATGCTGCAAGGAAGGAATATTAAGATGTAGACAATGTAGGTACTCTCTACAGAGGGTTTGCATAAGTAGCTTTATAAGTTTTCAATGCAGCAGATGTTTAATATTTTAAATATTTCAGCACTTATCTAAAAGTGACTATATATAACTTGTATTTTGTCATAGGAATCTATGATTTTTGCTAAACCTCTTGAACGCGTCAAGGCCTCCATTAGAAAGGAGTTCAATCTTTTTTCACAAACAGGTATTATACTCCCATATCCTCATTCTAAATTGGCCCCGTTGACACGACTGCCCAACTGCTGGCACTGTACGTTCAGTTTCTCACAATGTGTGCTTGTCAGCAAATGCCATGTCTTGATCCATTGGGCATTGCTGTTGGTTCGGGAACTGTACATTTGAGTTTCCAGCTCTCACAGCAATATTTTTTTTTCAAATGCTGACATGATTCTCAGTAATTAAAGTAAGCAGTTCCTCAGCTTTAATCATTGTCTGACTAACATGTGGTTTTCACATTGAAAACCCCGAGGATAGCATGACCAATTATTATTACCCAGAATCCCAGTACCCAAGTGCAGTACCCAGACATGTGAATCTCTTTGCTGAGTGTTTTGCAACATTTCTCTTGCTCATCTTTCCGGCTCTAGTTGACCCAACTGATTGTTCTCATCTGCTTTGGAGTTTAATAATCCCAGTTCTGTGTAATCACGTAACATTTTTAACTGATGTACACTTCTTTGTTGTTTTTTAAAAGCTCCATGTTTTTACCATTAACTCTTTGCTGTTGGTGACCTGCAACACATAAGAATCTGGTTAGCAGTGTCTTCTGGCTTCATAGTTTGGCAAAAAGCAGCACTATATTTACCAAAGAAAATGAATTTTAGGGAAGCCCAAGTGCACCATAATAAGTGCTTGTTTCATGAGAAAATTGAATTTTATTTTGTTTTGCTTCTGACTTCAATATCTGCTGCAGATCATTCTGCAGAAGCCCAGGTGCGATGTTCAGAGCCTGGGTTGGTTCCCAAGAAGAAGAAAAATAGTGCGTGGCATTGACATGCATTCAAAGTAATGGGTGTTTTTCTCGATGATAAATCTGGCCCGATTGTTTTGCTACCGTTTTGCAGCCAGGAGACTTTCGGGAATAGGATCCCAGTGTCCTGCGCCCAGAAGAAAAGTGAGTGAAAGGAAAAAAAGGTTTATACCGACAACAATGACCCAGTTTACACACTCGCATCAAAGAGCCAAGAGCACTGTTACACAAGCTGCTTTGTTGACAGCACCCAAAGCCACACAACTGGCACAAATGCTCGCCCAAATTATACAATAAGGAAAAATGGAAGCACCTCAAAAAAAGGATGGACCCTAATCTGTACATGTAGAAGCTGCCGTTCGGGCTGAAAATCTCCATTGAAGTCTATGGTGATTTACAGCCGTTTTGGCATATGTAGAATTACCCCTTATACCTTGGATCTATCCTATAGAAATGGCAATACATCATTGTAAACCCTGCTAAACTAGTTATATTAATCTGAAGGATTCTCTATGGTTGCTATATTATGGCTTGCCCATAAGCATCATCACCCATTCAATATCATTACTAAGCTGAAGCAGGGGTCTCTGTCTAGTATATCATAGTACACAGGGGTTGTCTGGATCCCTTCTCTGCCCCCAGCTAGCTACAAAACATGTATCAGTATGTCAGGTTTTCTGTCCAGTCTGCCAAACTATCACGACTGGCTAACAGAGGCCGAAAGTATGTTTGCAACCGACTATGTGGCTAAAGAATCAAATGCACAACCAGACATCTCAATTTTCTTTTATGATTTAGACAAAACATATAAATCTCAGTTGAAAACGTGGTGGCAGGTGTTTAGTTTTGAGAACTATCTCAGGGCTGATACAATTCCGAGAGGACTAAGAGTAAACCTCCCACCAGCCCATCATATTACTGATGGACATTTTAACCACTCCTGGGAGCTAGTTTTTACTCAATCCTCCATCATGCTGATGCAGCTTTTAGTTAATTTCCAAAAAGATAGACTGACAACTCTAAATACAGAATTGGAAACTAAGCTAACTAACTGGATAAATGGAAGTCTAATCCGAAATTTATAGATCTTGAGGCAAAGCTGAAATCAAATATTAATAAATTCGCAGCAGAATTAAAGGAAAGGAAACAATGCAAATTTGTCAGGGATACCAAAGACTTTAAGAATGGCAAGGTGTTCAGGTATAAATTTGCGAATAAAGGTAAGACCCAGAAACCACCCACTCACTATCAAAACTCATCAACTGAGTGGGAAATATCGGATAGTGAGGAAGATAGACAGGATTTTAGTGACGGACATCAGCCACACACTTTCCCCCCCATGTTCCTTTTTTAGAGCAGCAGAGGACATCAGCTGGCACTCGGGGAAAAGGAAGACCAGAAGGGGGAAAGGTGTGGGCCCTAAGAAGCAAAGACCCACAAACCTCTACGGGCAAAAAGAAGGGGACACAACAACAGTACTAACACTCAACATTGGTCACGACAAATCCCTCATCGTTAACCTGTCTGACTTCCCACTAAATGGAGGTCACAGCAAAGTTCACAGTAAAGGTCTATCCTTCTCCCCCTCAACCAATATTGATATTTTTGAGTGGGTAAAAGATACGAATTTATTTGATAAAAAGCTGAAGCTCCACAAATGTTTCAAAATGAGAGAATTAAGGATAGCAAATTCATTAGAAATTCCTCCCCTAGACTCCACTGATATTGTACTGCTAGACAATCTATCATCACTGCTGGCAGAATCAAATAGAACACCGGGTGAAGGGCCTTTTACCAATTTGCTGCCAAAATCAAAATTCCTGCCATTGAGCGAGAACTTTGCCAACATAGATGTCTTTGTTGAGCTTGTTGCCAAAGACCTAGAAACATTACCTAAGCAGAAAATGCTGGACAACCTCACGAAATCAGAGAGAGTGGCCCTCACTGAATTAGAGGCTAATAAAGATATCGTGATAAAACCCTCTGATAAGGGTGGAAACTTGGTGATCTTAGGCACCTCTAACTACAAAACTGAAAATCTAAGATTACTATCTGACGCAGCCTGTTGGACAGAGACCCGACAATACAATATAATATTGAACTTAGAGCTATCCTTAACAAAGGCTTGCTTGGTAAAGTCATCTCTCAACAAGAGTATGATTTTATCCTTGTCAAATCTCTGAAGATCGCCAAGTTTTACAGTGTGCCTAAAATTCACAAGAATAAAACACCACCACCAGGACGCCCAATTGTTTCAGGGGTAGGTAAGCTTACCGAGCATGCAAGCAGTTATGTGGACCAAGTACTTAGGCCATTTGTGGTATCAATGCCCTTATATTTAAGAGACACTAAGGATGTCTTAAAAAGATTGGAAGGAATGGTCAGCAGCAGCGACCTGATCCTAATGAGCCTCTATGTGGAAGGTTTATATACTAGCATCTACCACCAACGTGGCCTAGAGGCAATTTCTCACTTTCTCAAAATAAGGGGACAATTATATACCGCTCACAACCAATTTGTGACAGAACTTTTGACCTTTGTACTCGCAGAAAACTACTTTCTATTTGGAAACAAAATATACCACCAAACACAGCGTACGGATATGGGCACCAAATGCGCACCATCCTACGCCAACGTATATCTTGGTTGGTGGGAGTCTAACGTTGTCTTTATAGAAGAACTCGAATATCTGACATCACACATCGTTCTCTGGGTACGCTTCATCAATGATGTGCTGATTTTGTGGCAAGGAACTCTGGTGTCACTTAAAGAGTTTGTAGGCATTCTCAATACCAATCAATTGAATCTACACCTTACCTTGGAATACGATATGAACACTATATGCTTTCTGGACCTCATATTGCAACAACTATTTTTCGTAAACCAACCGCTACAAATAATTTCCTGGAGGCCTCCAGTCACCATCCGAGATTCTTAGTTCAGGGCATTCCGGTTGGGCAATTCCTTAGAATTTAGAGGAATTGTAGCGATAGTGAGGAGTTCGAGGCACAGGCCAAAGCCATGACAAAGCGTTTCCTTGACAGGGGATACAGCATGAAGGTTCTAAAGAAGGCCTACAACCGAGCTAAATACCTACCGCGTAGAGACCTCCTTACTGACAAAACTGCGAGAAATGACGACAAGGTGGTGCGCTTTATTGGGATATTTAACAAACAGTGGCACTTGGCAAGAAGTATTCTGGAGAAACATTGGCATATTTTAAGAACAGACATGGATATCAAAGAAATATTACAAAGTTATCCATCTATGATTAGCAGAAGGGCACGCAACCGTAAAGATATCTTAGTACATAGTCATTTCTCTGATACACCAGTTAGAACATGGTTGCCACCAAAACCTCTAGGCAACTATAGTTGTCAGAGGTGCAAAGCCTGTAAGCACATATATACCACCAAAAGTTTCCATAATTGGGACAAGTCTCAGACTTACCAAATTAGGAAATTCATTAACTGTCAGAGCATAGGAGTAATCTATCAAGGGGTCTGGTCCTGTGGTAAAATCTATATTGGTAAGACCAACCGAATGTTTAAACAACGTATACTCAAACACATCTGGCACTATCAGGAACAATACAGACACCCCCGTTGCTAGGCACATTAATCAATGCCATAATGGTGACCAGAATGCAATTACATTTGCGGCCATTGATCAATTTTCAACAGGCCAAAGGCGAGGTGATCTGGACTCTATCCTGCTCCAAAAGGCGGCACAATGAATTTACACCTTACAAGCCCTATCACCTAAAGGGCTCAATGAGGGCTTTGTTTTCAGCCCATTCATTTAATCTTCTCCCTGTTATTTCCATCCTCAATTCACTGTTTTCCACAATGTCAGGTTGTAGACACTGGATATCCTCGTTAACCGACCTGATGGAGAATATGTTACTCAAGAACACTCACTCTATCAGTAATTAAGACAATAAAGACAGACACTGCCATCAGTTTATTTATTTTATTACTTCATAATTCTGACGGTTGGTGGATCTGGAATCCACTTACTACCAGTGACTGGCAACAGCATCAGCATCGTAGTCATTACCCATACACAATATGGGACTGTGAATATCTGGAAAACAAATAGTAACCCACCGTTATTCACCACAAGCGTTGCCTATACTATTCTTCCTTTACATGCAGTATTAACAGATAGTAACAACAACAGTTGATATCATTATACTGTTAGTAATGCTTTAGTTATAAGAAACAGATCAATACAAGAGGAACCTGCAATCCAAATAAGGAATTACAATTGCATACTTATCTGATCTGTACCATCAATCAACTTTGCTGCACTTCAAACTCCAAAGTAATGGTACCTACATTATCAAGCAGTGAATCCATCTAAGTACTAGTCTTCACTGACTGCACATGCGTCTAGCAACGGAAGGGTTAAATCTGGCTAAGAAAATCAATTGACGCCGCTATATATATCCTACGGTTTCTACGGGACACCACCCTCCTATTGGGCTTGAGAAAGCATTCCCCCTGCGAAACGCACGCGTTGGCACCTCCTTCCATGTGCACGCGCAGGGCTCATTACTGATATCGGAGTCATACACTCCACACGGCAGTACTAGCGTTGCCCTGCTCCAGCACAATCTATGCTACCATTCACGACCCGACGGTCCTATGGATCACCTCCACAAAAGGGGGGATGTATATTAAAGGAACCTATGGTGTTTGCACCATTTTTCTGAGCACATATGTATCCAGTTTAGCTTAACAACCCAAGTTCATTGCACTGACCTATACTGTATATTCAGTACTATCTATCGACAAGTAGTGTCAACAACAAGTGTATATTTCTCTTTGACAAAGGGCGACGGGCCGAAACGCGTAAGAGCTTTTTTTACCCATCCCACACCATGATGTCTATCACGGATTAAAGGTTTTTTATTTTCATACTGGTGTTTAGCCCCCTCCTTTCTCCTGCTGTGCTCCGTTGTTTCCCTCGTGGAATTTTTCTCCCACAAGTGTATATAAGACAGTCTATGGGTTACTAATTCTGTTCATAAGCTATACTTGGGTGCTGCTCAAAGGGTACTGAGTACATTTACTAATCAATCCCTGAGGTACCTACCATTACCATGGTTTTATTCTTGAGATACTATTAGTTACAGGCTTCTTTACACAAGAGATTTCTGATACTATCTCCAACAGTATATCGTTTAGTTGTGGTCTACTTTGTTTATTCATAGGATTTCCAACAATGCCCTAATTATCCACGCAGCTGTTTATCATTAGGCACACCGGTGTCTGCAGGGATCTAGCAATAGAGATCCGTGCTAACACGAGTACTTACAACGTCTACATCACTGTATGCATTTAACCACCCTTGGTTAATAAGATAATACACCTATTCTAAACAAGTTTTTGTGTAAACAAGTGCCTATATTAAAGATCCTTGTCAACACGTTCTTAACAATTGGTTTACCCCTACCCAACAGTGTTGGGGGCTATCTGATACTAACAAGATACCAGCTAGTTATCCCTGCCAGCTGCTGGCATTTAAAGCATGGTTTTTTAACTTATCCCACCCTTACCCTATTACCCTGGTGGTTTTCTTATACTATAGTTACCACCAAGGACAGTGTATGTAAGTGTACACTGAACCTAGCATTGTCTGTTATCCGGGGTTCACATACTCTAATTGGATCTGAAATGCACTATTTAATTGCTTTTTTTTACAGCCCTATATTTTAACATTTGTTTCTATTAAAATTGATTTTAAACATTACATTAATCATCCACAAGGTTGAAAGAGTGCTCACAATGGGGTTTCTTTTTCTCTCTGGTTGCTATCTGAAGGATCCCACAAATTATGTTGTATGTGCATGTTCCTTTCCATTTGCTTTTCTTATTTATTTTAATCGTTTTGTTGCTAAGTGCGCGACTTCTCACATGTACATATAATTACGTGTGCTATGCTGATGTTCTGTTGGATGTGTTAAGCAGGCTATGTAAACCTAGGTAGTAAAATCTTTAGTAGAAAATTAAGATAACTGTCTGGGTAGCTTAACCCGTAAAGTAATTTGATACGATAGAATCTGTGCATACTTATGTTGGCAATTCATTGAAAAATATATCACAAACCATTTTGCTAATACAGTAAAAAAATGATATTCTATTAACATAGAAAAATGTTTTTTTTTTTTATAAAATTGGTTTTCACGTTCCATTCTGAATCACTGGAAAGGACAGTACATGTTGTTATTCCTGACAAACTATCACTTTGTATTTACTTAATTCTATATGATTACAGTACAATGCAGCTTAACTCATTTGTATAATCAGAAATGTCATGTTATAGAAAAGAGACACAGGCTATTTTTTGTCAATTTTATCTACTATGAAGTTTGATATAATTGCATTTACCCAATTCTAAATGTATAGCTCTTGTCTTGTTCATTTTTCTATATTATGGTTTAATTGTCCTTCAATAGAAAACGCCATCCATTATATAGCTTTAGGGTAGGCAGGTGAACAAAATGTCCTTAAGATACGGTATGAACATGCATACATGTATTATCCTTTCAATGCAACATCCATATTGAGCAACTCTCACACTGTGCCTCTCCTCCCTCCCAGTAGTGGCTAATCTAGAATCCAATTTCCTTGTACTCTTTAGCTAGCCAGACTATACTTGGGAAAAGGTTGTTTTTATTAACTCAATTGGCATCCTGTTTCCTGAATGAAACTAAAAAAGCTTCCCTATTTTTAAAGAAAAATGTCTGGGTTTCACAATACTCAATTCTGGGAATTTTTATTCTTTAGTGATTCAGGCCTAGATACATCAACCTGTGGTAAGCCAAAAATGTGCTATTCTGGGTATTGATGCACATTGCACTGCTACAAATAACGCATTTTTTACAGCGACTGATACAAATATCAGGAACGATATCAAAATGATTAAATACAGCAGTTTCAGTCATGTCAAGTTCCGATATTTATCAGAACCGCGGTAACGCCAATGAACACCACATTTTTCTTGTCACCTACTCCAGGCTGGCGTTAGTCCTATCTTGTCCATGTATATAATGGGAATTATATACATGGACAAGATATCGTAAACCAGCATGGAATAGGGGATACCAAAAAAATATATAAAACACATTACAGTACATATTAACCCCTTTGGTAGCCCAAGTGGTCAGCTAGTCATGGGTTTCCTTGAAGCATCTTCTTTGGTGAGTACTGTATTTCTTTTTTTCTTCTTTCTTTTCATCTTAAAACCTGTCTTTCTTCATTTGTATTCATTTGTATTCTTCACCACCGGATGTGGACCCGTTGAAGACTTCCAGTCTTCTGCGAGAGCCCTGGCCTTTTTTAGAGGGCGTGGGCCGGCGAAGAAGACGTCACTGGAACCAATCAGATTGCTTGATGTACCATGTGATTCCTTCTATTTAACGTGATATCACGGCTTGGATGGCCAAATACATGTTTTTTTTTATTTTATTTTTATTTTATTTTTTTTAAGTCCAGCTTTTTTTATCACCTGCCTTTAGCTGGTGAGCTTTATTCAGCGCAACTTTCACGTATGATCAGTTTGCGTTGCTTACTGAATCCCGCAGAAGGGCAGGATTCAGCGCAAACAGCTGATCGTACGATCAAAGTTGAACTTTGAAAAAATTTCAAGAAAAAGCCCGTTTTAGAGCGCAAAGTGCCTGTTTGCGCGGCTTAGTGCATAGTGCTCGGCGGAACTTCACGTTCTAAAAGCACTTTGCGCTCTTAAAACGACTTATCACTGCTTAGTGCATAGCCCCCTATGACTTCCGGACAAACCTGAAATTCACAACCATTTCTTGCTAGACTGGATTCCCTCCTCAAATCCCAGCAGAATCCAATCCTCTGGCATCCTTCCTGACATTTTCAGTGACCATGCAATAGTGTACTGTGTAAGGAAAAATAAACCGCCCCATTCAAGCCCTAAAGTTCTCCTCACTAGAACATTTAAAAACTTTAACCCACAACAGTTTCTTGCTGACATTACCAACTGCCCTTGGTACAGAATTGACTTAATTCCCGACCCCGATTCTGTGCTTGACTACGCAGAATAAGAGTAAGGGGTGCCCACCTTCCGTGGGTTCCAACTGACCTTATAGCACTCTACCATTTCAGGGATGCCTTGTGGAAAAGCTACAACGTAATTGGCACTACCAATGATCTTAATAACTACAGATGCCTGCGGAATATGTGCACAAGGCAAACAAGACATAACAAAAACACAATATAACTCTGACAATCTTCACCAGAATACACCAAACCCAGCTAACTTCTGGATGGTTAGCAACAATATATACCAGCCTTCTAGCCATCAACAACCAAGTAATATGACTAAGGAGGATATTACTCTGACAAATCCCACTGACATTGCAAATGCATTCAATGATTACTTTGTGGGATGTGCTACTAACTTATTAGCGAAACGCAACCCAAACGACGAACATGAACCTCATTCTGAGAGTACACCTATAGCCCCACCCTCTCCCAACACTGCTCACAATTTTCAATTTGTCCCAGTATCTGAAAAGGAGATTACACAAGCGCTCCTCAAATTAAAACTAGGAAGCCAATGTCGACCTGATTTACTGCAATCTAAGTTCCTAAGACTTGGTGCCCCAGCCATTGCCAAACCAATTGCTTCCATAATCAAATCTATTCTGTCTGCAGGCCATATCCCTAAGACCTGGAAAACTGCCAGAGTTGTCCCAATCTTCAAAAGTGGGGATTAAAACACTGTCACATGGGAAAATGTGTTCACTTCCAATTAAGCGATTACTATACCAAGGCAAATTTCCCTAGCCAATTCCAATCTGGCTTTGACACCCAAACACTCCACGGTAACTACCCTGCTAAATGTTTGCAATGAGATCCAGTGTGGAATGGAACGGGGACAACTCACTGGTGCAATATTCCTAGATTTTGCAAAGGCTTTTGATACTGTTGTTTTGCTTAACAAACTCCAGTGCTCTGGAATAGGGAAGCATGCTCTAAACTGGTTTCATTCCTACCTATCAGGTAAACCTCAACATGTGCCTATCTTAGGCTCTAAATCCAAACCCCTTGGATATCACCTGTGGTGTCCCGCCAGGCTCTGTTCTGAGGCCCCTACTCTTCTCAGTGTTCATCAATGATCTTCCCACAGCTTGTAAGGAAGCTTCAATACACATGTATGCAGATGACACAATCTTATAGGCACACAGCCATAGCCTCTCCAACCTTGAACATGTACTTCAGTCTGACTTTTTAAGACTTGAAAATTAGATTTCCCAAAACACACAGATACCCAGTAAACTCATATAAACCCCTCCTCCCCAGGTTTTAATCTCGCCCCTCCCCACTTTCCATATGTACAGGTCTTTTCATGCAGCTGTTTGTGACAGATCCAATACAGATCATTCTTCCTGTAATTATACAGGTAAATACAAATTTTAATCAGTTAGTGTTAGGACCTGCGATATTATGCTCATGCCTTGAAGTGGCTCGCAGGCTTATAATGCTTTGGCCAAAGGGTTAAACTAAATGACCCTTTTTTATGAGATATATATATATTTATACAGTATATATATATAGGTATTTCACTGTGTATTTTTGTCAGATTGGAAGTAGCTCTGGGATCCCTTTGTGTTTTGATTTCCCAAAACAAACTGTTTTTAAACACTGACAAGACTGTAACAATGGTACTTGGGACCAAGGCTAAATTTTTAAAGCTTCCAATGACTGAGCTCCGGATCAGAACCAACGTTAATACCACCCTAACTCCTGTTACTAGTTTTAAATACTTGGGCATATGGTTTGACTCCAATTTAACATTTGGGATGCACATTGATACCCTAACATCCAAAACCTATGCCAAACTAGGTGTACTTTACAGGAACAAATCCTCCCTAAGTCTGCTGGTCAGAAAGCGTATCGCACAGCAGATGCTATTGCCAATGATCAACGACATGGCACCCCAAACCCACCTTGGGAAACTTGCTACCCTCTACAATTCAATATGCTGCATTGTTCTCCAATGTAGCTACAACACACATCACTGTGAAATGCTCAAATAACTAGATTGTGACAGTAGGAGTAAATATGGCTGCTGTTAATAATGATTAAATCTGTCATTACCCCTACTTGTTAATAATAATGTAAACCTGGTTCCTGCACCTCAATTACCCCAGTTGTGTGTGTGTTGTCTGTTTATATGTACTGTTGTGGCTATATATTTCCAATAAATTAATTTGATAAACTCCTGTGTTTCTGTCTGGCGATATTGATCCCTGGTATAAGTCCTGGTCATCCCGTGACAGTCATCACTTGAGTCTAGGCGCAAAGTTCATCTTTCCTGTCTTGCCTTCAAATACTTTCTGGGCAAGCTACCCATCTATCTGAACAAGCTCCTCATCCCTACCACATGCAGCACTTATCATCTGAGATCTGACTCCAAAAGACTGTTCATGGTCCCAAGATTCAGCCAAGTATCCGACCGCTCTTCCTTCTCCTACCGTGAACACCAAAACTGGAACAGTCTACCGTAGACTCTCTCAGCCGCCACCAGTCTAAACTTTTTCAAAACTAAAGCTGTCTCACATATTAATCTGGTCTGTAACTGTTACATACGCCTATAATATATATTATCTGTAACTGTGGATGGAATGTCTTGTATATAATGTATACCCTGTTCATTTAATGTAACTATGTATGTGTAACCATGTATTATTTGTCATCATAACGATACCGAGGACATACTTGAAAATGAGCGGTAACTCTCAATGTATTACTTCCTGGTAAAACATGTTATAAATAAAATTGCGGTAATAAGACCCGGTATTTTTTTTCTTCTCGGGTGCGATATGAACTCAGTTTTAATGGAGTTTGATGTATCTAGGCCTCCGTGTAATAGGACAGAGGGGTCACTTATTACAGGCATACCCTGCATTAACGTACGCAATGGGACCGGAGCATGTATGTAAAGCGAAAATGTACTTAAAGTGAAGCACTACTTTTTCCCACTTATTGATGCATGTACTGTACGGCAATCGTCATATACATGCATAGCTGATATAAATAACGCATTTGTAACGGGCTCTATAGTCTCCCCGCTTGCACACAGCTTCAGTACAGATTTGGAGCCGGTATTGCTGTTCAGGACGTGCTGACATGCGCATGCGCGAGCTGCCTTTTGCCTATTGGGCGCTATGTCCTTACTCGCGGG
Organism: Ascaphus truei; assembly: GCF_040206685.1. Lineage (NCBI taxonomy): Eukaryota > Metazoa > Chordata > Amphibia > Anura > Ascaphidae > Ascaphus > Ascaphus truei. The sequence goes on from NC_134499.1 coordinate 37,785,425, forward strand.
TGTCCTTAAAGCAGGGTATGCCTGTACATTGCATTTTATTGTTATCGTTTTCCCCGTGTTTTCCTTTTATTAGAAAATCAGTCTTAATAAGTGTTAAAAATGAAAATAAATGGAGACATTTTAATTCGGTGTTTATGGGGGAAACATAGAATTAGATGGCCGATAGGAACCACTTGGTCCACCTAACATTCCCATTCTCTATCTGCTTTAAAACCTCAGACTATTGGATCTGTGGCCTTGTTTGATATTTAGGATAGCCTTGTATGTCTATCCCGAGCCTGTTTTAATTCCCTTACTGTATTAGCCACTATGGTCCCTGCTGTGAGGCTATTCTACGAAACCACCCCCCTTTTCTATGAAGAAATACTTCCTCACATTCCCCCGTAGCCGGCCACCCTCCAGCTTCAGAGCATGACCTCTTGTCCTAGCGAGTCTCCTTCTCTGAAATTTGCCTTGTCTTAAGTCTTTCGGTATTTGAAAGTTTCAATCATATCCCTCCTAAGATACACACATTAAAGTTACTTAGTGTAAAACTTATGCTGTAACACATGCACTTTACTGGCCCGTATTTGCGCAATCTATTTAAGTCATTCCAGAGATATGGCCCCCAGATACAGTACTGTAGGTGAGGTCTTACCAGTAATCTATAAAGTAGCATCACTACTCACTTTCTGCTGCTTATACCTCTCCCTATACCACCTACCGTCCGACTGGCTTTCCCCATTGCTTTGTTACATTGCTCGCCTACTTTTAAGTCAACTGAAATAATGATTCCCCAGCCCCTGTCCTGTATAGTAGTTGATATTAAAGTTCTTTTTGGGGTTTTTTTGTGGCCCACATGCATTATTTTGCATTTTTTGACAATAAATTGTAATTAGCACACTCTTGGCTATTCCTCCAGTCTACCTAAATCATTAATCATTTGTTTACCCCCCACTGGAGTTATCTGCAAAAAGCCATACTGTATTTTCCCTTCCAAACCATTTGTAATGTTACTAATATATTAAAGCGCAGCTGTCCCAGTACTCCCCAGTACTCCCAAGTACTCTATGAGGTACTCCAGTGGTCACCATCCCCTCCTCTGAATATTTCTCATTTTTTTCCGTTTCCATTCTTCCCTTATGTTGACCCTTGTGTCTTGTGGGTGGTCTGCTACAAGAGGTGGAACTCCATAGAAAATGATTCTTAATTTCTGTTTGTTTATCAGTTGTAACCAAAAGTGCAAGATGATCAGGCAGTGGTGTCTTTCAGTTAAAACCCAAAACTGAAATCCCTGTTTATAGTCACTTGTTCTTTTACTCACTATGAACATAATTGTACATGTAGGGCTATGTTAGGTGCATTTGCATTGGATATGGTACAAAACAGAACGGCCCTGATTTAGTCATTTATACATTTTAAGGTCATGTACTGTGCAAAAAGGCTCAACAGGAACACTGCCCATTAAAGGCACTGTCCACTTTATACAGTATATATGTGTGTGTATGTATATATATATATATATATATATATATATATATATATATATATATATATATATATATACATATATATATGTGTGTATATGTATATGATGTATGTATGTACAGTATATATATCATATCTGCCATTAGATTGAGCTCTTTAGTCCACAGATAAGTGTAAGGCAGTTGTACACTGTAAATGTAATATTATAGAAAAGTATTTTTCTAAGAGACTTGCTACCTGTTTATACAACAGCCCTTCAGATGTACTTTATTTCATCTTGGTTCTTTTTTATGTTTCCATTGCAAAGAATTCAAACCTTCTGACTGCAGTATTGGTATTTTTATTTGATTTATCTCATGCATGTTTTGTATGCCTGCTTTGTTTTTCTCTTGCCTGCTCTTTGAAGACACCAGTTAGGAGTAATGGAAAGCAGGGGGTATGCTAAGAATTGCACTATTTGTTGTCTTCATGTGCTTGTGGTGATTTGAGTACCCAGTCAGTGAAGCGCTTTGGCTGCATGTTGCCTGCAATGAGGACAATGCATTTGTGTGTAATGTTTGTATTGTGTGTGTTATTGCCCTGAGCTCTGATGCATGCAAAGTCTGTTTGATGTTTCTTTTTATCCTTCAGTGCATACTGTTTTTTTACGTGTGAGGAAAAAAAAGGGAATTGCACATAAATGTTGAATTCAGATTTCAAATTGGTGCCCCTGTGAAGTAAAATTGAACGACAAATATTTGTTTATCTGGCATTGTATTAATAATTAGTCCGTAAGTAAATTGGAACTAAATGTCGGATTTCAACTTTCCAGAATTGAAGCATAGCATTTTTTCAGTCAAATACTGATGCAGATGAATAAAACTATAAATCAAAATCATAATATATATATATAAATAAATAAATAAAAATTTATATATATATATATATATATATATATAAAACATTTGAAGACAATTTGGTGTCTGTTGACAATGTAATCATAATCCAACTTTCCTCACATGTTTCTTGTGTGACACGTCTTGTACACTTGTGTCAGTATTGCTACAAATAGTAAGATTTGTTTGACCTTTATATTTAAGGCCCATGAAGCAGAAGACGAGGCAAGGATAAACCCAGAGCTTGTAGACAGGCTAAAACAGCTTGACAAAGAGGTTTCCTACTACAGAGAAGAATGCTGCAAAGCCCAGGCAGAGGTGGACAGACTTCTGCAAATTCTAAAGGAGGTGGAAAATGAGAAGAATGACAAAGACAAGCAAATTGCTGAGCTTGAAAGGTATAGTATTTACGATGTTGGTTTTATCTGTTCATTTGAAAGTACTGTATTATACAACATGTTTTCGGGTCTCGTATATTTCCATAGGCCATCGGGGAGATTCATTAGATTTGTAGTGAAGACTAGAATTGTTACATTAAACAGGTTAGGTTTTCAGTAAACGCTGAGGACTTCCTAGTAGGATACTTTATTGGTTATTATACATTTTATTTAACCAAGCAAATTTGTATTATTAAATGGGACTCAATACGTTTTTAGCACAGTGACTCTTTTAGTTTACATTATTAAATATATACAATGCCTTACTCTTTTATTTTTGCCATGTTTCTTAATGTCCCATCAAATTTGCTTTCTAGTTTATATCTGAAATGTAATTTTGCCCGTTTTCTACCACTTGAATCCTAAATGCTTGTTTTTTTTCAATTTCCTTTTTATTCTAAGTTATGCCTTTTTGGTTCGTTAAATATTACTGGCTCATTGGGCCAATGGACCAGCAAGACACCGTCTGAGAATGACCTCTAAAAAAACTATCAAAAAAGAAAAAAACATTCCTTGATTTAGAATTTCTCCCAATCGATGTTGTGGGTGTAATTTTAACACTGGGAAATTATGTGTTAGAAAAAATGAGTTTGGCTGACGCTAGTCATTTAATCCGAACTCTTTCCTGTGTCACCATTTACATCCACTTTGATGGTGTTGATAACATCTAACCCATTAGAAGTTAAACCATCTTCTGTCATATGGGACCATTTTCCAAAAATGTTTCTCCCAGTCTGTGCCTCTGGCAAAACTCTTCTGAAATTGTAATTTCTCAATTCAAGCTGTTGATAATGTCACACTTTATTGTGTAGATGTCTTCAGTACTGAAACAGTTCTATGGCTTCTGCACTTCACATATTTACAGCAAGTTGTTCTGTTGCATAACTATATGGAGAATATTAAAATATACTATTTCACCTGAAAATGAATGAAACGTTTGTATTTGTAAAAATATAAGTCTTGCGCAGATGTAGCCACGGTTATTGCACCCACTGGCGCATTATGGAGGAATATTCTGTGATATTCTTCATTATTACTGACATTGAATATGCGTTATAACTTGATATTCTGCGGGTTGAGTGAGCGCAATAACCTTGGTTACATCTGTAGTTATTTCTCAAAATTAGAAACATCAGATAAACCATCGTATTGTTGATCATTTACATGGCAGCTTTGGTAATTTCAATACATGAAACCAACAAAAAATATTATTGAACTGACATATTTAAAAACAAGCTTTCATACGTCAGTGACCCCTTTCACCACCCAGAGCTTTATTATGTATTTATACAGTATAAATGAGTAAAATATAAAAATCCCGAAGACTCCCACCTTTGTCCACTGTGTTTTGTAAAATGGAGTCTTTTAGTGTTTGGAAGAGGTTATATTCCCTTTGGGTGGACATTATGGTTAGGAGATTTAGGTATTAGTACTTGCCAAGAAAAGTGTTTTATATATAACACTTATATAATATATATATATTCCAAACACACAGAATACCGCATGCATGCCAATATGTAATGGCACCCAAATACTAGCATATATTCTATAGTAACTAGAAGCCAGCAGTGCTCCATGGAAAAGAATCATATCACAACAACAAAAAAGAATCCCCAAGGGAGCACACGGGTATACCAAAGATTTAGCTACGTTTATTAATGACTTAAAAACAAGGGAGAAAGCATAAAAAGGGAGAGGCGCTCCAAGCTATCTCCTCGAGGGACAAAAGGAAGGACCTAGTAATGGAAACTACATTATGCCTAGAGTAGTGTATAGTGCTCTAAGAAAAAAATCACAGAACATAGAATGCAGCCTGTGATTCAGAATGCAGCTAATCCTGATAATGGTTAGCAAGCTACACATAGAATTCACATGCTAGTAATATGTAGCTAGAGAACATACATGTAAATTTGCCAGACATACAAGGCATACACAATCAAAGTAGATACAATTCAGGCACACAGATAAGATCAGCATAGTATACTACAAGTAAAAGAGCTAATCATGTTGATGAAGAAAGATTTAATGAAATGGTCAATGTCCAAGTCATGCACGATAGCTCCAAAATAATGCAGTGTCCGTTCATTTAAAGGTCCATATATATTGCACAGTCCATGATACATCACCATATGCCAATAAATGGTGAATATCGTAAGTAGTCCCTGATACAAGAGGAGAAGAGAGGGGTCCAAACGTCTTGTTCAATTGCCCAGGACAAGTGGAAGATTGGGGTTGACGTGTGAAGTTGAAGCACCACAGTTGCTGCAGAACGTCTTGATGCAAAGCTGTCAATCACCACTCTGCTCCCCGAAGTCACGTCCCACAATGCCTTGTGCGTTTAGCACTGCGGAAGAAATCATGGGGCACAACTTTGGGAAGCTGAGTAGTGATAGCTCTGCTTCCGAAGAGGTTTGGCAGTGGCCTTTTCGGTGACGACCCTCACGGTGGGGCCAACACTAGTTACTGTATGTAAGAAGCTTGTTAATCAAGCTTCAACAACAATTTTACACTTGTTTTATATACCACATTTCTTATAAACACCTTCAGATAGCTCATTCATGCACAAGAATTTGTGAAATTTACACAAAGTACCTTAATACTTTACGGAGGTTATTGGTTACACTATAATAGTGCCGCAATCTGCACTATCGCAGTTATGAATCCCTAAGAGATGTCTCTATTGTCATTACAAAAATAACTATGTAACTACAGTATGTAACTGGAACTTCATACATACTTTACTGCACAGGGAGAAGTTTTTATAGGGTTATGCCCCAGCATAATGCTGTAGCAGCATGTTACATGTTATTGTGTGGTATCAAACGTGAGGTGTAGCTTTAATACATATTTTATAATACTAAAGACCTACTTGTTTTGTTTTTTTTCTGTGATAAAAACACAAAAATAGAATTCTGTACAAATAATTATGAATGCTGGTTGATCACAATGTTCATTTTATCTTTTTTTGGTGTTCAGCTACGGGTGAGTAAATTGACTGATATTTTCATTATTCTAAGTGCACGCATGGACAATGGCTTAAATATTGACTTTAATGCTGAAAGCATGATATGTTTTTGTTTGCACTGTACACATTCACTACATGTGAAGAATACTCTCTGCGTCATTACTGTGTTTAAAGATTATGCAGAGTTTTCCTAAAATGCTATGCTCCCCTGCACTTTTAAGGTTCAGATATGTATATATATATATTTTAAATCCTTGTCAATTTAATTTATAATATGAATGTAGCTTGATTGTAGAAGAAATTAAACTATTTAAAGTACATTTTGGGGACGTTTTTGCATAGCGTTTCCCTTCGGCAAGTTTAGATTTGTCTACTGCTTATTTACTACCCACACTATAACATACAGTTGTCTTAGCATCACTGTATTACCTAATATACTACATAATTGGGCCAAGCAAAGATGCTTCTTGGAAAGGGAATGACATTGAAAATAAATATCAACCATAAAATGTGTGTAATTTTTAACTTTCGCCTTTTTATTCTCAAGTTTCCAGTATGAAAAAAAAGTGACTGTCTTGACTTTTAATTGTCCGATATAAGGGGTGGGCACCTCCAGTCCTCAAGGGCCCCCAACAGGTGAGCTTTTAATGATATCCCTGCTTCAGCACAGGTGGCCCAGTCACAATGATTGCACCGCCTGTGCTGAAGCAGGGATATCCGTAATACCTGGCGTGTTGGTGGCCCTTTTGGACTGCAGTTGACTACCCCCGTCCTATATGAACCCCAGTAACATTTGCTCCTTACCCTATAGATACGATAAAATATATATATCTGAACCACTCCCTTAATTGGATCTTAGAGCTCAAAGAAATGTTAAAGCATTAAATAGCACTCGATTGGTTTTGCTGGTTCTGTATCATGATTACATTTTAAAAGAATATGGTAACATCGGGATATTTTAACCTTGATGCTGAGAATAAACCTTTAACTGAGTGAGACTCATTCTGGATTTGTAAGCCGTAGCTGACCTGATGTTTGCCCATATCACTTGCTTTATAGGACTAATCCAAAAGCCATAACATGCTGCTCCCTGTCTCCCTACTGTATAATGGATCTTAGCTCATCGTATAATTGATGTAGACATTTTTATGTCAGGGAGTTGTACTTTAGCTTGAAATTAATGAGATTGTTACTATAATTACGAAACAATGTTATTTTCACTCCCATTTCTTTTTATGATGGGCCGTCACCGGTTTGCTATGGTATATTGTTACCTACTGTAGCAATGGAACAAATTAAATGTGTAGTGTCCTTGTAGTTTGTTTGTTTTGGAATAAAAACTGCATTAGTTGCAGACTGTGATACTATTTATTGCATAGATAAAATATATCAATATATACTGTATTTACTGTCCAGGTTTGTGTACAAAAATGCTTGAGCAGCAAATTCCATCCTTGGTCCATTCTTGACCATAACTCCTTCCCTGATAGATGCTTTGAAAAAGTTGATGTACTGGGCATGATACATCTATTCTTCATGTGTTCCAATTAAAATGTATCACAGGCTGTGCTGCTTGCAATAAATCAACTAAAGGATGATCATGCGTGCATATGGCGAGTATGACATGTGAAGAAGCCTAATATTTGAAAATAGTATCCAGATTAGTTGTGTTTCAGCCCCATCTTCAATCAGATCTCAGTACTAATTGTGTATAGAAGCAGCAAAATATTTCAACATATGTCATATATTTGTGTATAGCATGCGTTAAATGAAGTACACATTAGCAGAGTACTTCTGCATGGTTCCTCTGCCAATGCATTTAATGCTGATTGTGATATACATTTCTGGGTCTAATATCCTGTAACTGAACACAACATTATATTTGTATATACTGTTCCTAACTTTACAATGATGGTGCATTTTGTTTGTTAGATGCTTGTCTAACATTGTTCTTTCTGCTTCATCTACCGGTATTCATTATTGTTGCATTGCTTTAGGGTACATCATATTTTAGACTACTGGTGCAACCAATGAAACATATAAATATAAGATATATATACATATATATATATACACACACTTAAGGATGAAAAATATAAAAAAATAGTTGATAGCTATTGATTCAACATATTAAACACATACATACACAAGGATGCAAAGTATACTTTACTATTTAAATCCAAGTTTTTATGGTGAACAGTAAACTTTTTACATGCAATGGGCTCCCTTATTGCTTAATAACTTTTAGTTGATGAGTCATTTTCAAAAAATGTATTACAGTAGTATTTTTATAGCATTAGATCTAGGTTGAGAACAAAAGTTAATGTTAAACAATAGTAGTTCTGCGTTTGGCGGTATATTTGCGTGTCTTCAATACTGTACATCCCAAACTGTTTCATTCTCCCCCATTTCTATATGTCAAGTAGTTATGTCCAAGTGGTTAAACTGCAGATGAGCATTCTGGGTAATGACATAAAAATGAGCACAGTGTGCCGTCTTTTAGTTTCCTATCCATTCTAAACATGGGTGTTTTCCTAGAGCAGGAGTGGCCAGCTCAATTCCTCAAGGGCCATCAACAGGTCAGGTTTTAAGGCTATCCCTACTTTAGAACAGGTCGTTGAATGAGCAACTGAATGAGCCTCCTGCGCTGAAGCAGGGATATCCTTAAAACCTCTGATGGTAGCTCTTGAAGACTGTAGTTGGCCACCCCTGAACTATAATATTTTGAGAAAGCTAGTGCTATTCGGGGGTGGGGGAGGGGGGTGGGTGGCCTCTTACTAGTGCTATGCGGGGGAGAGGGGGGTGGCCTCTTACTAGTGCTATTCGGGGGCAGGGGAGGGGGGTGGGTGGCCTCTTACTAGTGCAATGCGGGGGAGGGGCAGGTGGCCTCTTACAAGTGCTATGCGGGGGAGGGGGGGTGGCCTCTTACTAGTGCTGCCTATTTGACCACTTGTACTTCAAATGGCCGAGTCCTTTATGAGTGACAAGTACTTAGTATTCATTTTCTGTTGGTCATGGGAAAGAAAAGGCATATTAATTGCTGTCATTCTCCGATTTGCTTAATTGCATTCATTATTTAAGTGTAATATTGTTAGTGAATTAATTTATAGGTTTTTTTTGGTAACTGCTGAATTTATCAAGAATATACAGAATATTACAATGAGGTTAATGTACGAGTTCTTGTGGTCATTCTAATACCGCAGAATAAACACTAACACGCTTGACAATGAAATTCTGGGATTGCCTGCTGTGTTACAATTTCTTTAAGAGACTGGGGAATTTACCAAACAATATATCCCAAAACAATAAAATGTGTCTAGTGAGCTAAAACCTCATATTGTTATATCGGGAAACCAGATGAAGGACCCAGAGAGGTTCAAAAGTTTGTAACATATCAACTACAGTACTTGTTGGTCCAATAAAAGGTGTCACACACCCAACTCCCTCTCCCCCCTGTGTTACTACTATAGATGTAAATGGAATGGAAAGAGGCACATATTGAACGTGTATCAAAACGCACACTAATTGATAGTCATACTATACACTCCTACTGAAAGCATTTACTTTCTCAATCTATGAGACGTTTACTGGAGGGAGCATAATGGGAAGAGTGGGAGAGGGCGTGTTAGGGCAGAGGAGGGGAAAGGGGGGAAGAGAAAAAATAGATGGGAAAGTGGGGAGAGATGGGTGGGAGATGAGAGACCTTTGTGTGGTCAGTAAGATCAGCTTTGCTCCATTGTCTCCGGAGCCGCATCCGAAAAAGGAAAAATCCGCGGCTCCGGAGTCCGTCACTGCCGCGGTCGTGCTGCGGGGAGTCCATGCTTCTGGATTGGACCCCCTGCAGCATTAATCTTCCGCCTCCGCTGCAGCTGTCATGTGACGGTGGCTTTCCCCGGCGCTGGAGACGTTTGCTACATCTGTATGTACCAAGCACAATAGAATGAGAAAGTATTAGACCTCTTCCAGGTAAACGATTTAAAATAGTTAACAAGCCAAAAGGATGAACCTAGAAACACGTTCACATACAGTAAGCATGTAATACATGTGTTTGTAGTTTAAGACTACGTATAAATAACTAATGGTAATTTCGCATGTTTTGTATGTATTTACTAATGTAGCATTTCATTCTCTTTGAACTTCCATGCTATAAAAGGCCCTGTGAGGTCTGTTTAGTAGGAAACACATTTCTCACGTTTGTTTCGTCTTTTTCGTACTAAACGTATTTAAAGTTACATCAAAGCTATGTTTATGTGCTGAGTGCATTCTTGGTATGATTAAACACCTCTTATGACAGCATACATCTGAAGAGATGGATAAGCCTATTTGCCTCGTCACGGAACTCTATAGGGACTGTGCATAGAATGCCCACATCGGAAACATCCGGGATCGTTGTGCAAAATCAGTACGACCCTCCCATGAACTCTCACAATCCCTCCACACTAATATTCCATAAATCACAATAATATTTAAATGATGAGATTACCTTGTCTCGAAAAGCTTGTGTACCAAATTCATGTAGAAAGAATGCTTCTGTAAAACGTTCAATCTATTCCTACCACGGAGGTTGCAGTAGGACATAGGTAAAACTGCTTAAAGCTAGAGCCGACTACTTTCCCTTACCCACAAAGATTAGCAAATTCACATTCAAAAGCTCTTATTTTAAAGAGCTTTTTTATTTGTAGTGGACAACATTTCCATTCCTCGAATGTAGAGATAACGTGTTCTGGAACTGTCCCATTAATCACCTAACTCCTCCCATTGCGCCATATACCCACTTCCCGTATCACTTCCGAGGCAAACTGAAAAAAATTACACAAACGCATACTCTGTAAAACTGTGTAGTAATGCAAAAATGCCAAGGTTCAGTACTTGTTATAGACACCTCTGAGACATAGAGACTGGGTTTTCTTAGCCATCAATTTGCGTGAATTGAGTTTTAAAAGAAAGTTTAACACATTTTTTGTGGAGGAATCTTTTTTTTTTAATCATTAAAAAGATTCTTTGCTGAAAGAAGGGTGGGTCACGTCGGTCCTTTCTTCCACGCAGTAACACAGGAGTTAGCGGGAGTACGGGGTATGATACCTTTTATTGGACCAACAAGTAGTTGATATGTTACAAGCTTTCCAACCTCTCAGGGTAAGATCTGATGAAGGCCCCGAGAGGTTGGAAAGCTTGTAACATAACTACTTGTTGGTCCAGTAAAAGGCATCATACCCCCTCCTCCCTCTCCCTCCTGTGTTACTACTTTGTTGAAACACAAAGTATCTGTATAATGTATTTTCTTCTGTCTTTTCATATCTTCTTTCTGTTTATCCTCTAAACTGCTACTCAAAGCTTGGCTCACCGGTTAGTTTTGGTTATCTTGTTCTTGTACAAAACTTGCTTGGCTTCTATTCTACGTTTAATGTTTTCTCTTACGAAAGAGTATGAATAATGTGTTAATAAATCACAATGGGGCAATTCATTAAGCTCTAATGCATGGATCTTACGCTGAAACTGGGCTCAAAAGCAAGCTCACTGTTAGAAATAAAACAGAAATCTCAAAACTATGCTCTTAACTTCACTTACCATTTTCTTTTCAATCTCATTGCTGGCTGAAAAACTCATCTGTCAAATTGTATTTTATAGAAATAACTGTTAAATCTGCAATATGCAGATGTACCGGCCTGATGGTTTCCCCAGAAACACAACATATCCCATTATAACGCAGAACATTACAGTTACCTTAGGATTCAGTGGCAGTGCTGGTGAATAATATCACAACATACTGTATCCTACTAAAAGGGAGCAATGCAGCCTAATATATATTAAAATCTCCAAATAAATACATTTTTGTTATTGTTGATTAGTTAAATTCCATTTTAGCAAAATCAACTAGGTGTAATACAACTAAGGGGCTTACAGGCAGTCCTCGGTTATCCGACGCAATGCGTTACTCAAAATGGCGTCGGATAGCGAAACGTTGTAAAGCGAAACCCGTTTTCCCATAGGAACAGTGTTTAAATGAAACGTTCCGTTCCTGAAGGCATTTTTAATGCTAAAATACACAAAATATTTTACTCAAACAATAAGATTATGCTGCACACACATACATTATGATGTAAAGATTCTATTTATTGAATCCAGAACTGTATAATAAAACTGTTAGACATGTTTAAAGGCATAAATATACCACAAAACCTTCACACAGACTGATCTGGATGATTTCCCTGACTGCAGCTTTCTGATTGACATAATGTTGCAACTTTGCAAAGCGTCGTAAGAGCGTCGGATAAGCCATTTTGGCGTCGTAAAACCGGCCATAGGGATGCATTGGACAGCGTCGGATAAGCCATTCGTCGTAAAGCGAAGCGTCGTAAAACAAGGACTAACTGTATTCTAATTATTTTATATCTGCCGAAGCAGCCAGTCGGGACTGTCACGATTAGGGCTGATCGGAATACCGAGGATCTTTGAATCGCCAGACAGAACACAGAGGTTTAACAAACCAGAGTTTATTTAGCTGGAGCTAACGTAAAAACACACAATACGTATAAGCCCAGCCATACGTGACCGGCACAATTATCTCCTGGAGTCCTCTTAGTACCGGAACAAAAAGTATTTATTTCGCTCAAGCAAGCACAGTCTGTACAAAGTCCATAAAAGTATAGCAGTGGGGTCCCGGCACATAGGTACAACTGGGACCACTATTCCCGATAGGTAGAAGGTCACACTGAGTGAGTGTGGTGGGCAAAGGACAAGTCTGGGGGACTAGCAGGGACAGTGCTACAAAGTGCTTGAGAAGGTGTTTTTCTCACGCGTCTGAACACTTGTACACATAAGGGGAACACATTCCAAACGTCTCCGGCTTGCGATTTCAGGCCCTTTGGGGGTCACATTGGACATGTGTGGACAGCAAAGGGCAAGTCTGTGGGATCAAAAGGGGCAGGGATACAAGTGGTTTTAAAGTGTATTTTTCTCACGCGGCTGAGCACACTTTTGTACAAAGACAGGAAACCTTAGTGGCTCTGCCACTGATTGAGCCACCAATGCTGAAGCAGGGATATTCATTAAACCTGGCCTGTTGGTAGCCCTTGAGGCCTGAGTTTGGCACCCCTGCCTTAGTGCTTAGCTGTGCTAAGGAACAGGGAACATATTACTGGCACATGGTTACATTACCTTCCTGGTGTACCCCGGGCGGGTATGGGAAATACAGGGCAAGCTTGAGGAAGCATAACACCCCTTTAAAACATAATTTTCTCTGGTGGCTGGGCAACCTTCTTCCAGAGAGAGAGAGCGATTTTGTGCCCAGCCATCACAGGGAAGTTTCGGACTAAATTCCCTATTGAATATTGGATGTACAATAAACCCCTTGATGGTGAATTCCTGCTGTCAAAAGCTTGTACATTTTAAAATAAATGTTACTCAAATTGTAGTGGAGGTGTTTTATATGTGCATATATTTGTCCTTTATGAACAGCTGGGAAATATCAGCCCAGCAGCCTGTTCCAAAAGTAAGTTCCCATTTAGTTGTCAACTCTAGTTAGGTTGCCACGTAGGTGTAGCCACGTCGGCTGCTGGTTTGAAAGGCTGGTTTGAAAGGCTTGGGTTGCCGATGGAAGAAAAAAAAAGAAAGCCATTTGGGCCAGGACCGTGCCACAGCTATAAACAAGTGCTCAACAAGTCCATTTGTCAGACCGTAAAATAGCAGTGGGACCACCTACTCCTTGCAGGAGTCACAAAAACTCCTTCAGTGCCACGGCAACCCGCACTACTTTATAGAAGACCCCCAAGTTCTAAAGGTGCAGCATAGTGTCTACTGCATTGCATCTGAGCTCAGTAAAAGTGGTCCTGCATATTCAGAGACTTAGCTAAACGTTGTCACAGCAGGAGTCCTGGCGACACTTGTTTTTTGTTTATAAAACAAACATATATATAATCAAAAATGAATAGACGATACCGTTCTGTGGCTAATGAAATGCTTTTATTTGTGCGAGCTTTACACTGATCAGTGTATCTCGAAAGCTCGCACAAATAAAAGCCTTTCGTTAGCCACAGAACGGTATCGTCTATTCATTTTTTATTATTAAGCTCGGCTAAAACGGTACAGATACCTCTACATCTATCTATATAGATATATATATAGGTTTGAAGCAGGGGGTCTCCAGAGCTGAACCACGTTCATTTCAACTCCGGGGACCTCCTGCTGCCCGAGATACTTACCTTGGAAGGGGGTACCGGTAGCAGCCCAGACGGGACTATCAATATGGCAGCTTAAAATGTCCTGGCATCCTGCGGGCCAATAGAAAGTTGTGATGTCATCCCTTGCGGCTTGCTATTGGCCCACGTGATGCGGGAGCTTTAAACGGTGCAGACCCCGGCACCCCCTTCCGAGGTATCTCGGGAAGCAGGGGGTCCCCGGAGCTGAAATGAATGCAGTTTACCTCCGGGGACCCTCTGCTTCAACACCTATTTTAAAAAATAACAACAACAAAAAAGTGTCGCCAGGAGTGCTGCTTAATAAGTGGGAATAGCTGTACGAGCATGAAGTCTGCGATCGGATAAGGTAATTCCGTGGAAGGCTGCTGTACATCATGCTAAATTGTTACACGGCTATCATTGTGACATTTGTTCATTCTTGAGTGAATTATTACAGTTACATTTATGTACGTAAATGGCTTTTTAAATGTAAAAAATAGTTTTTCCTTTTGTGGCCTAAGGCTACTTGATAAATCGTGCTTGGGATGTTAAGATTCTGTATGACATATGTATGCGCCTTTCTGTCCACCCACTCACGTGAGGGCTGCAAGATGAAAAATAGTTGGTCATTAATGAATGCCATGTATTTATCTAGTGATAAGAGCTATTTGTGTTTAATTTGCAAAAAGAATGATTTTTAGGTGTGGCTAACATTCACTAAAATCTTAGTTACTAAGAGTAATTTAACCACTTCTTTGCAATATTTTTCAATTCTGAAGGTCTAAACTAGGGGTGCTCAACTCCTAGACCCCCCCCCCCCCTAACAGGTCAGGTTTTTAGGATATCCGTGCTTCAGCACAGTTGGCTCAATCACAGACTCGGTCTTTGACTGAGCCTCTGACTTAGCCACCTTTGCTGAAGCTGGGATATCCCGAAAACCTGACCTGTTGAGGATGTTTGAGCACTGGAGTTGAGCCCCCTGCTCTAACCCTTACATATTCTCAGTGATTGTAGAAAACATGTTTTGATTCATAGTTTTTGCTGTGTGATGTTTTATATATTTTAACTATCTTTGTTAATTATTTTTCTTTTTTTTCGATTAAACAATTTGTAAATGCACGAAAGTAAATACACTTCATTTGTTAACATACTTGATGAAAGAGCGGGATTAAAAGGATATGCTTTTAAGGCTATGTTTAAAGATAAAAGCCGTTTTATTTAATAACCTCAAGGGTTACATAGCTTTCTGAGGCAGAGAAAAGTGGGATTGCAGACTCCTTGGATATTGAAGTTTGTGCGTAATGCAAACCGGTCGCTGCTTATAAACACGTTTCTTTAGGAACGCTGACCCTTAGTCCTGGGTTATGATTGGCCCATCGGGTAAATATCAACACACATATATTCACAGGAGAATATGCATTAATCAATGAAAAGACAGGTCTTTTAAAGTGTTTAGCACGTGTTTGTTTTAAGTTGCCATTTCCATTTCAAATAGCATTTTATTAACCTTTAGAATTGTTTATAGAACAAACCATATCATATCAAGTTAGACAAATATTGACTGCACTCGAGGATTAGACTGGAAAATTGGCCTCCCGGGGGTAAAAACTTTTTCTTGGTTTAGGGCGATAATCCTGTTAAATGTTGAAGACCCTCTTGCCACCTGTGTTTTTTTCTCTATAAACTGTCGATATTAAAGGAATTCCAAGTAATATTCAGTTTGACATTTCATTAATGTACAGAACTGCAACATCACTGTCAATAGGGAAAACTGGGTGTGAATTAGCTGAGCTGCGTGAAGCACTTGTGGGAAATTCTGCTTTCTGATCCATACTTACATTAGGAAGGAATTTCCGAAAAATCATTGGTTGCTTCTTCTGTTTCACTTCCAAAACCCTGTCATTTTTCACCAAGCCAGATGGGAACTTGAGATGCTTATTTTGGAATAGAGTTCGAGGCTTTTAATATTTTATCATCAGCTGTAATATATATATATATTACAGCTGATGATAAAATATTAAAAGCCTCGAACTCTATTCTAAAATATATATATATATTATTTCCCCCCCCAGAAGTTTGGCACAATTATATTCACACTTCAATACAGGTTGACATGGATGTGACTGTCATTTAAGGGTTATGGTGCATTTCCATCAAGAGAATATTTGGTTGTAGTATGGGAAACTTACTTACCATTTATGCCAATTGTGTCACTTGATATTGACTAAAGCTATTAAAATACAAGTCGCATGTCTTACTTAAATCCATTCATGTGTTAAAGTTTGAATATTTGTCATGTTGGATCTTCCTTAAATCCCTGTGTTTTGCAAAGCTGGCAGGTAACCTAGTAGCTGCAGGTTTTATTTCGTATATTGGGTGCTATGTATCAAGCTTCTGCAAAGGGCATTTCTCTAGTAGCCGTGTTCATTGCACAATGAAGAAAGAAATGTGACAGCTCTACATGCATATATACTGTATATGCTGTGTAACTCCTCCCTAGGAGAAACAAGCTGTAGATAGAGACATATACTGTGCTAGAAGTGTGGTTCCATCTACTATGGATTTTTTTATATACATGTGAGAAGCAGGGGGTGGGACCGTGTTATTTTCAGCTTCAGGGATCCGCCGAGATATTTATCTACGAAGTTGCACCCAGAATCATCCCCACTGGGGACCAAACTTGAGGTTTAAATCTCCGGTGGCACGTGGGTCAATAGGTCGCCGCAACATCACGGCTTCCTATTGGCCTGCGGTCCATGGGAGATTTAAGAACCAGGAAGTAACCGGTAGCACCTATGGAGGTACGTGTCTTGGGAAGCAGGGGGTCTCCGGAGCTGAAATTAACGTGGTTCAGCTCGGGGGACCCCCTACTTCATAGTCATTCAATAAAATGGGGCCCTAGAAAAGAAGGTTTCTTCAACAAACTGTGCATCATCTGTATAAAGTCTTCATGTATGCAACGCACATTTTTCGTATGACTTTTTAGCACTGAAAGTTGACGGTCGTACATAGACCACAATGTATTTTCCAGTTAAATCGAGAGAGAGCGACGTATCTTGCAATAACAGTACCTTTTGTTAGAATATATGTTGGAATAGATTGCAAAGCTGTGCTGTGACGTTGTATGCACCCTTAGCTTCTTCAAAGAGATCACGCCCTTTTATAAAAAAATAAAAGAGAACTCCCCCCTCTAGCTGCTACTTAAATATAGTATTTCAACAGGGAATTTTGTTCTAAAAAAAAAAAAAAAAGCGTGAAATAGCAAGTCAAGCGGAGGGTATGTCCCGTACTTGTGGGATATGTCCCATTGGAAGCAAAGTATTGTTAGGGATTTTGTAATCAAGCGCTATCTCTTGATTTAGGAGTGTTTCCCATAGCACAAGTCACTGCTGTTTGGTCTATGTAATCGGTTTTGTGGGAGGTTAAGCTTTACTAAGATGTGTGAGGTCTAAAGAGTTTGACATGCAGCTAACAGCCATCTGCAGTTTTGTTACATGCCAGTTTGACGAAAGCAAGAGCAGTTGGTTATTTACAGATAATTTTTGAAGAAGAAAATGTGATTGTTGTAAGAGACTTCTACTGAGTGCTTTAAGTGATGCCAAATCCTTTCTCCCAAATGTCTTGTATTGTACCGGAGCATGATGGATATCATTGGAGATTGATGTTTTTTAATGGCTGTACTGTATATTTGTATGAATTTGCAAGGGATTAATTTAGCTGGGAATATTAGTGTTGAAATGTTTCGGCGAACAGAAGAATATTTTTTGTTTCACATTGCACACATTTGTAAGCATTTTAGCTGAGAACAAAGCAAGCTATTTGCCCATCCTTCCGCCAAGATAATGGTTTCATGAAACTGAATACATACAGGTCAAGTAAATTGGTAAGTGGGATGCTATACTGAAATTGTTTGCTAAAATTTATCCTCAAAACCATGCATGTATGTATATCTTTATTTATATAGTGCCATCCATGTACATAGCGATTCACAGCAGTAATTCACAGGACATAAGGATATAACACATAATGGGAATAAACGCTTGAGACATAAAAGTTATATTAGGAAAAATAAATCCCTGCCCCGAAGAGTTTACAAGCTAAGTGGTAAGTAGGAAGAACGTACAGAGACAGTAGTATGGCGTTTTGGTAAGGTAAGGGTGGCTGCAAGGGTTCAAGGTCGATATATGAAGTGTATAGTATCAGCCACGAACCTACCTATATGCTTTGTTAAAGAGGTGTGTTTTAAGATGGGTCGTAAAGGTGGAGAGAGAAGGTGCCAGTTGGATATTGAGAGGAAGGACATTCCAGAGGTGTGGAGCGGGGAGTGAGAGAGGATTTAGAAGGGAGAAGGCTTTAGATACAAGAGGAGTAGACAGATGACATCCTTGAGCAGAATTTAAGAGTCGTGCAGGTGTATAGTGAGAAATTAGGGCTGAGATGTAAGGAGTAGACAGAAGACGTCCTTAAGCAGAACGCAAGAGTCGTGCATGGGGGTGTATAGTGAGAAATTAGGGCTGAGATGTAAGGAGGGGCAGAAGAGTGTAAAGCTTTAAAAGCGAGGAGGAGAATTTTGTGTGATATGGGATTTGATAGGAAGCCAAGAGAGTGAATTCAGCAGGAGACACACTGAGACAGATTTAGGAGAGAGTAAATTGATTCTAGCAGCAGCGTTTCGGATAGATTGAAGGGGAGACAGATGAGAGGCAGGAAGGCCGGACAGCAGAAGGTCGAGAACAGTAGAATAGTCGAGACGGGAGAGAATGAGGGCCTGCGTTAGAGTTTTAGCAGTAGAGTGAAGAGGAAATAAAATATAGAAGCCTTGGGTTTTACAAACGGTTATTTCCAGCAAATCAAATGAAGCTAACTTTTAAAAAAATAATGTAGTGTTCTAAATAACCAAGAAGATCTCAACCGAGGATAAAAAAGCAGCATACTTTTGAAACACACATTTATATATTTCTGCTGGCCCTAATTTCCTGCAGACCTGTAGCTGCGGTTCCCACCAGAGGAGCCTGTTATAGCGTAACACATTATACCAGGGGTAGCCAACTCCAGTCCTCAAGAGCTACTAACCGATATCAGGATATCCCTGCTTCAGCACAGGTGGTGCAGTATTCAACTGAGCCACCTGTGCTGAAGCTGGGATATCCTGAAAAACCTGATCTGTTGGTGGCTCTTGAGGACTGGAGTTGGTCACCTCTGCATTAGACAGCATTATTTATTTATTTATTCTTGTAAAGCCACTCAGGGATATTGTCAGGTGCCATACACTGGCGGTTATTCATTGAACTGCTAGTGTGACGATCGATGCACTATCGCACGGAAACTCCCATTGGCTTCAAGAGAGCGCGCCCTGATCCGCACTATCGCAGTTTCATGATTCACTCCCTGGGTGACATTTGTTTGTTGTGAATGCCCAGAAATATATATCAACACCACACTAGTTCACTTTGTATGGGATATATTGTAGAAGAAGTAACTATATAAAATGTGTATATGGTATAGTATGGGAAACAACAGAAACTGGACTAAGATTGTTGGTGTGTTGTGACATGTGAATGCAGTGCAGGTATTAGTGGGTTGCACCGGGTCTTAATGTTCAATGGGGGCCCTTGAAAATACGTATATGTCCATGTTGGAAGCTGTCTGTGATGCCTCAAGTCTTGTAAGGCTTCGGACATAGTTTACGCGCGCCTGTACTTGCCGAGATTCGTGGCCTGCATGTTTGTACTTTGGGGAAGGGGGGAGGCGACCGTGATGTCATTGGGCGAACCGCTCACGTGACCCGACATCGCGCGCGAAATTTAAACACCGGTCGCCCGTCGCGCTAACGCGGGCGCACTCTATCCACAAACACATTGGCGTCCTAGTGTTTGTTTTTGTCGCTCACTCTGTCTCCTGCACTATTGACACATCCTAAAGTATACCTACAAAAAAATGTAAATATAGTTTGAGTGTATTAAGTTTAAGATTTACCCTTCTCAGAGTTCTGATTTTGTAAGCTTTCCATTAATTAAAAAAGATCAAACATTATTATCTATATCACAGACACTTTTTGAACGTTGGGCTTTACAAAGAGTATTATTTAGCCTTTACGTTATTTTCCAAGAGATAAAGACGTGGGTGCGATTGAAAATCAGTTTGTTGAAATGCCAGCAATGAGCCGAGAGCAGAGTTAGAATCTTCAGAACTTCCTGTTGTATCCGTCCTTGGCAGCAAAATCCATTTTGACGATTGTTGTCTTTGTTCTGCACATGTTGTATGCCGTGTGCACACTAGGATGGCTCTGTCCTTTATTAAACTTCCCAAAAATGGGCCGCAGCAGTCACTTCTATTCTTCACTTTCATATAAGGGTGCCACTCTTATGTCACAGATTGTCAGCCAATTTAAAATAATATTCTCTTTAAATTTCATTAACAACTGCCATTATAAGTACCGTACTTCAATGTTAGAAAATGTGGAGCAGCCTCACTGAATGCTGTTTAAATGTATCAACAGTGAATGATGTTAATACACAGGTTTATATGAATTCCGCTGTTGTGCACACCTCACTCGTTTTGTCTGATTAAGAACTAATTGGATCATTACAAATACATCAAAAGTACAAATGATTAACTGTTCTGAATCAACATTTTAACCCTGCCTTCTCCATCATAGATTCTGAATTCTCTGTTGGTCAAATTTTCTCAGTTTTCATAGATACACTGAACATGTAATGTATCCAGGCAAAATAGACTTCCTACTGCCATGTTTTATGAGATATGGTACCTTTTAAGTAACCTCCACTGTGAATTGTGTTAACTACTTTAAGAAGACTACAAGTACATTGATATTATTGTAGCTTATTTTTCCTTATTAGGGCTCAGTTGTCCTAAAAGTGTATATACATAGAGTATTTGCTGATTTTGGTCACATTTGTGTTCCGTTACAATTGTCTAGACAGTCAATTCTGGGTTAAAAAAACAGCTTTTATACATTTTGGGTAAAGCTCAATTTAGCTGAACTGTCTGGTTTAAAAAAATAATTTTAGAGACGAATTAAAAGTGAAAAATACATTAATATACAGAAATGCACTGAAGGGAATTTTTTTTGTAATGTGGAATAAAAATATTACTAATTTTATTTAGTTTGGGAATAGATGACATGTTTGGTTTTAAAATGTTGACAGTCTTATCTGGTGTCACATAAGTGCTAATAATGTGAGTGCTTAGGATATGAAAATCACTAGAGGCTGGGACTACTTCCAAAAATAATCAACGCGTCTTCAAACATTCACTTGTACGCTCAGCTTTCTAAGCATATGCAGTTTACACTTCCACTGAATACACAAAAGGCCATTTTCATTAAGAACTGATTCTTCTTAAAAGAAAACTGGCTGTTGATGTAAAAATGTCTCTCGCTTAGCTGTTTAGTTAAAGCCAGGCTGGCAGTTCTGTATTTAAGTAACTTTCTCCTATAAAGCAGATAATAATGTGCCCATTTAACCTCAGTACTCAGCTCAGTCACCGTTCACATTGGCGTTAAGCAGAAAAAAGGGGGCCCTACCCGAAAGCGATGACTTTTTGTCTTTTTGTGTTCCTTCAGCTGTATCACAGGCTGCTGGGAATAGGGAAACTTTGCTGAACATTAGAAACATTGAAATGACACATTTTTCTGATGCACAGTGACGCCACTATTTGATTTGCCACACATAGTACAGAACTAAAGGAATAGTGACACCTTTGCCCCAGGAAGTTTCAGACTAAGGCTGCACTTATAGCGCCGTCGACAGCGACGCAACGTCACGCTGCGGTCGCTGGAAAAATCAAATTGACGACTTCCAGCGACCGCGACCAATCCGTCGCGCTTACTATAAGCGCACTCGACGGCTTCAATACATTTGTTTTGAAGCGACGTCGCTGTAGCCGGCACTATAAGCGCAGCCTAAGGCCACCAAACTGCTCTGGTGGCAACAATTACTGTTGGCCCACGCTAAACCTGTAGAGAAGTTTAGTACACGAATCTCCAATGTTAGGTACAGTATATTAGGCAGCACCCCAAGTCACATTGAGAACATTATTTGTTTAATTGCTTTTAATTTTCCTTCAGTTTTATCCTAACGGCATATGCTTTCCAGAGAATTATATCAAAAGTTTACTTTTTTTGCATTACATTTGATTTATTTCCATGAGGTCCTTTCCTAATATGTCCAGCACTGTTTTTATGTTTAAAACCCGATGCCGCGCTCTGGAGATATACACGGTTGAATTTAGTAGAGGTGGAACGCGATCGAGATCTGTCTTTTTTTCAACTTAATCTATTTTGTAACAAATCCGTGTCCCGGACGTTAAAATGGAGTCAGAGCCCAGTGCAGTCTAAAGGTTACCATGGTAACAGACGCAATAGCGCATGGGTGGCCAACTCCAGCCCTCAACGGCCACCACCACGTCATGTTTTAAGGATATCCCTGCTTCAGCATAGGTGGCTCAAAGACTGAGCCACCTGTGCTGAAGCAGGGATATCCTTAAAACATGACCTGTTGGTGGCCCTTGATTTTCTTAAACACTAAAAACATGTTTTTATTAAAGCAGGACGTGCTCAGGGAGCAGGATACAAACATTATACGAGTTAAACTTGCATAGGCTTGTGGGAAGGATATTGTGGCTTTAACGATAGTTAACAATGATAATTCTCCAGAGCTGAACTCATCCTGGGTGGGAAACTACTGGCAAGAGCAGGTTCCTTATCGGGCATTAAATAGCTGCTTAAAGTTAGACTTGGGTTTGGATTTTTTTGTTAATCATATCTGCATCCAGTGTTATCACGTTATTGCAACATCACTCCAGCCTGCTGTGTGCGATTGCTGCTTAGGGAAAATTCCCTTGATGTAACAAGCAGTGCTCCCGGAAGGTCAGACAGACGTTGCGTTTGAACTGGCGTGTCTTTGTTTTTGATATAATAAGGGATTTTTTCTTTCTTTCCATGCTTCATTTCTGCAGGTGCACATCCAAACGACTGAAAAGTCATAATACTATGTCAGTAGGAAGCCAGAAGGTACATTGCTACTGTATATAGAAATGGGATGCTGATAGAATTCAGGAGGTTGCTTACCTGGCCAAACAGTGCCCCAATGAAACAACACAATGCAAATTCCAGGCTCTACCAGGGAGAGAATCGCTTATGAGTGACCCCTGGAAGTCTTCACATTGCTTTCAACAACAGAGAAAGCAAAGAAAACTGTAACATGCAAAAAAATGCTGAAATGCAGGCAAAAATCTTAATGTGCCAAAGGCAGAGATTTCATAACATGATGTTATCTGCTTTTATCACTTAGATTTCAAAAGGTTTGTCACTCGCGTTAAAGCACTAAAAGATTCCATTGATTTAAGGTTTTGTGGAATTTTTAACAATGTATTGAGACAATACAAAGGGCTTACTCTAGGGCAGTGTGCTCAACTCCAGTCCTCAAGCTCTCCCCTACACCCCCCAACAGGTCAGGTTTTCAGGATATCCCTGCTTCAGCACAGGTGGCTTAATCAGAGGCTCAGTCGAAGACTAAGGCTGGTTTTATAGTAAGCGCTGGCGCGCATGAGGCCGCACACACGGCATTGCGCGTGCACGTGACGCACTCTTTTTGTACCTATAGTACAAACTGACGTGCGCAGCTAGGGGGCGTGGCCATGATGTCACAGCGTTAGGCCACACTGTGATTTGCTCACAGTGTCATGTGGCGCGCCAAAAGCGCGAAAAGACAAATTTCATGTCTTTCCTCAGATCTGCCGCGCCAACGCTCACGGCCGTGCCCGTCTCAACTATATCAATGTCAGGCCCATTGTCTGCCGTCTCTGTACTTACACCTTCTACTCATCGTAAGCCAGGCACTGCCTTCCTCTGTACTTACACCTTCTACTCATCGTAAGCCAGGCACTGCCGTCCTCTGTACTTACACCTTCTACTCATTGTAAGCCAGGCACTGCCTTCCTCTGTACTTACACCTTCTACTCATTGTAAGCCAGGCACTGCCTTCCTCTGTACTTACACCTTCTACTCATTGTAAGCCAGGCACTGCCTTCCTCTGTACTTACACCTTCTGCTCATTGTAAGCCAGGCACTGCCTTCCTCTGTACTTACACCTTCTACTCATTGTAAGCCAGGCACTGCCTTCCTCTGTACTTACACCTTCTACTCATTGTAAGCCAGGCACTGCCTTCCTCTGTACTTACACCTTCTACTCATTGTAAGCCAGGCACTGCCTTCCTCTGTACTTACACCTTCTACTCATTGTAAGCCAGGCACTGCCGTCCTCTGTACTTACACCTTCTACTCATTGTAAGCCAGGCACTGCCGTCCTCTGTACTTACACCTTCTACTCATTGTAAGCCAGGCACTCCCTTCCTCTGTACTTACACCTTCTGCTCATTGTGGCCGGGCACTGCCGTCCTCTGTACTTACACCTTCTACTCATTGTAAGCCAGGCACTGCCTTCCTCTGTACTTACACCTTCTACTCATTGTAAGCCAGGCACTGCCTTCCTCTGTACTTACACCTTCTGCTCATTGTAAGCCAGGCACTGCCTTCCTCTGTACTTACACCTTCTGCTCATTGTAAGCCAGGCACTGCCTTCCTCTGTACTTACACCTTCTACTCATTGTAAGCCAGGGACTGCCGTCCTCTGTACGTACTCCTTCTACTCATTGTAAGCCAGGCACTGCCATCCTCTGTACTTACACCTTCTGCTCATTGTGGCCGGGCACTGCCTTCCTCTGTACTTACACCTTCTACTCATTGTAAGCCAGGCACTGCCGTCCTTTGTACCTACACCTTCTGCTCATTGTGGCCGGGCACTACCGTCCTCTGTACCTACACCTTCTACTCATTGTAAGCCAGGCACTGTCGTCCCCTGTACTTACACCTTCTGCTCATTGTAAGCCAGGCACTGCCGTCCTCTGTACCTACACCTTCTACTCATTGTAAGCCAGGCACTGCCGTCCTCTTTACTTACACCTTCTACTCATTGTAAGCCAGGCACTGCCTTCCTCTGTACTTACACCTTCTGCTCATTGTAAGCCAGGCACTGCCTTCCTCTGTACTTACACCTTCTACTCATTGTAAGCCAGGCACTGCCTTCCTCTGTACTTACACCTTCTACTCATTGTAAGCCAGGCACTGCCTTCCTCTGTACTTACACCTTCTACTCATTGTAAGCCAGGCACTGCCGTCCTCTGTACTTACACCTTCTACTCATTGTAAGCCAGGCACTCCCTTCATCTGTACTTACACCTTCTGCTCATTGTAAGCCAGGCACTGCCGTCCTCTGTACTTACACCTTCTACTCATTGTAAGCCAGGCACTGCCGTCCTCTGTACTTACACCTTCTACTCATTGTAAGCCAGGCACTGCCTTCCTCTGTACTTACACCTTCTGCTCATTGTGGCCGGGCACTGCCTTCCTCTGTACTTACACCTTCTACTCATTGTAAGCCAGGCACTGCCGTCCTCTGTACTTACACCTTCTACTCATTGTAAGCCAGGCACTGCCTTCCTCTGTACTTACACCTTCTACTCATTGTGGCCGGGCACTGCCTTCCTCTGTACTTACACCTTCTACTCATTGTAAGCCAGGCACTGCCTTCCTCTGTACTTACACCTTCTGCTCATTGTAAGCCAGGCACTGCCTTCCTCTGTACTTACACCTTCTACTCATTGTATGCTAGGCACTGCCTTCCTCTGTACTTACACCTTCTGCTCATTGTAAGCCAGGCACTGCCTTCCTCTGTACTTACACCTTCTGCTCATTGTAAGCCTCCCAACATACAGTACCACTTAAATAAGAAGCTCTCCATGGCAGGGACTCCTTTTTCCTGTTGTGTGCCTGTAAGTTTGATGCACTTATTGCACTAGAATTCCATCCATGTGTTCGACTGTCCATTCTATGAAGCCCTGAGTATATTGTTAGAGGTACATAAATAAAAATATACGTACCTATATACAGTGGTGGGATTAAAGAATTTTAAGAACCGGTTCTTACCTGGGAAGCGGGCGGCATCTATCAGCATCTCTCGGCATCTATTTCCCTTTTCAAAATGGGCGTGCGGCGTTCCATGGCACTGTGTTGTCACGAATACGCGACAACGCGTGACATCACGTAGCATCTCCTTGCCATAGCAACGGAAGTCACGTGATGCGGTTACGTCACGTGGCCTTCCCATTGGCGTGGCAACGTAGCACCATTTGACGCCGCGCGGCCATATTGAGAGGATTTGCAGGGAATTCGATGCAGGGAGATGCTGGTAGACGCCGCCCGCCGCCCGGACAGGTGAATGAAGGTAAGAGAATTATGCACCGGTTTGGCAAACTTGTGAAAGTTTAGTAACAGGTTCGCACGCACCGATGCGAACCGGCAGAATCCCACCATTGCCTATATGGCATCTTACTTATGAGCTGATCACAGGTAGTGCTGCAAATGAATTGGTTACAAAATTCAAAGACTGATCCACTGATTGAGCCATCTGTGCTGAATGGGAGTTAGTGTGCCAAAGCTTTGCACCCTCTTGTGGATCTGGGCCCAAGTCACCTAAGCATGTACTTTTTTAAATCGATCTGAGAACTATCATAAATTCCTTCTACTTTCACATAAAATCACAGGCATCCACAAATACAGGGCTGACACCTACAAGAAGAATGATCCTACATTATATTCCTGGCTCTAGAGATCCTTGTCTTTCAAATTGCTTTTGGGGGGTTATCCAGGAAACAACAATAGCAGTAAAGCATTGAAGTCAACGAGTTTGCCCGCAACAGTGCCCTGGTTGGCACTGTCACAGTTAATAACCCATTTGACGTTTCCACACAGGGGTATGGACAGCTGTTGACCTCCCAATGTTGACTGAAGTCTCAGGAATGGGTTGAGTGGAAGATATTGTAGGTATCATTCACC
Source organism: Ascaphus truei (assembly GCF_040206685.1). Taxonomy (NCBI): domain Eukaryota; kingdom Metazoa; phylum Chordata; class Amphibia; order Anura; family Ascaphidae; genus Ascaphus; species Ascaphus truei. The sequence continues at coordinate 37,812,262 of NC_134499.1, forward strand.
CAGAACCAGACATCATACATGCCAGATCTCCCTATTAAAAAAAAAACCCTCAAGATACTTAGCGGGAGATTTTTTCCTAATAGAGTTCCCTCAACCTAATACACGAAAGATGTTGATTCTCTTCTCATACGGGCCAATATGAAAGTGATTAATAAAAAAAAATGATTCTTCTAATTCACTTTTCCATGAATTTTATTATGTTTACCATTCACGAAGGTAATTTATTTTCAAAGCATTTTATTACTTAAGTTCAAAGACATGTTTGTTCTATTTTTCTAATGTTTATTTTTGTAGGTTCTAAATTTGGAAGTAGAAATGCTTTCCCTGCGTTGTAACAGTTTTACACAGGGGCTTCGGAGTCACGTTGCCTTCACATTTATTTCATTTTTTTTATTCTAACTCACTACTCACCGAGAAACTTGGTACTAAAGCAAATGATCTAAATTGAATGCTTTATGTTGTCAGAAATTACATTTATGTTAACAGTTGCACAACCTGATTTATCCATGTTACAAAGCCTTGTAGATATAGGACAAAATGCACCAAGTACATGCACCACATGTGTGTATGTATGTATGTCTTTATTTATATGGCGCCATTAATGTACATAGCGCTTCACTGCAGTAATACACATGACAATCATATAAATAACAAATAATACAAATAACACATGATGGGAAGAGGTGCTTCAGACATCAAAGTGACATTTAGGGAAAGGAGTCCCTGCTCCGAAGAGCTTACAATCGAATTGGTTGGTAGGAAGAAAGTACAGAGACAGTAGCAGGGCGTTCTGGTAAGTGCGTCTGCAAGTGTTTAAAGTTTATGTATGAGGTGTAAAGTATCAGCCATGGAGCTAGTCATATGCGTCGTTAAGCAGGTGTGTTTTAAGGTGGGTCTTAAAGGTGGATAGAGAGGGTGCTAGTTGGATATTGAAGGGAAGGGCATTAATTATTTTCCTTTCACATTTTAAAATTTCTTGGTGTTAAGGTTCTAGCCCCTGAAGTGACAGACTGTAGTTCAAGGGCTGTGTGATCTTGAACGAATTATTTCATCCTTATGTGCCAAACAGAATAAAACAATTGCAAATTATTCATGGAGAAATCAAGCCTGAAGGTAAAAGGGAAAAATGACCACATCTGAAAATCATACGACTGAGCCACTGATTGAGCCACCTGTGCTGAAGCAGGCATATCCTGAAAATCTGCCCTATTAGTGGCCCTTGAGGACTGGAGTTGGCCACACCTGACCTAGTGTTATGACATGTAGCTGTAGTTTAACTAGCCATACCATAGCTTGTGCAAGCAAGGAATACCAGTAATATGTAGATCTCACAAAACATAGTAGTATAAAGAACAGAAGTGTTAAATGTTCCAGTGATGGCTCTCAGCCGTGTGTAAGTACATGGGTAAATAAAAGTGCTGAGAAGTCGTTTACACTGGCACAGTAGCTGAAAATCAGCTATCCTATAAGGAATTGTGGGAAATACGTTACAGTCTCTTCTGGCTTCAGTCGAAGAAACTGCTCTTACAGTACTGTATGTCGCTTGCTTAAAGCCGAGACTAAATTGCTGTTCAGTAGTAATACTGTAACTACTGGGAAAGCAGAGGAATGCGGGAATGATGGACTTTTTAACCCAAGCTGTTCTATATACATTGGCATTTTTTCAATAATTATCTCTATATTCCATGCCCTATTTGTTTTAAATATAAATCAACATTTTTCTGTACGTGACTTAAATTCACCGTTTAGATGTGTTACTCTTTCCAGAAGTGACAAGCTTTGAAGGAATTCACATCTCAGTGAAAAACAAAAGTATACTGTGTAAACCTGCCCAATCAGAAACCTTACAACAAACGTGCAATGCCACATACGAGTTCCATAGTGGAAGAGTCTCCCTTTTTATTTGGGAACAGATTAAATAGAAAAGTATTAACAATAATACAGTCTGTATCATCTCTGCTGTTGTCCAGATAGGAAGGCACAATATAGAATAATTCTGCCAGCGTGTTGTATAAAGTTAGCATCAATCTGAAGGTATTCTGACGGTGAGCGTGTTTGTATTTCGTCTTTAATCCCGTCAAACTGTTTGGCTAATTTTGTAACAATTTGGACTGCTTGTATATGCCATTCAATAGTACCATTGGTTCACCAAGACGAAACAATAACTTAGTTTGCACAGGCATCTTTGCCTCATTCATACTGTATGCTTAATAATGTTTATATTTGAAACAAGACACAATAGTGATAGGAGTACAAACAAATGCATTTCTTTACTGGACTAATGTTGAAAAAAAAAAAAAAAACACTAACATTGTTAGTGTAACATGTTTTTTAGACATTTTTATCAAAGACAATATTAATTGTATTAGTCTCATAAACAGCATTAATATTATTAACATATTGACAATTATCCTGTTTACTATATATAGTGTCTGCGTATCAAAGCGAAATGAGTGTAATTCTGGGGCAAGAAGAACTGCATCATATGAATCACAAGGACCATATCCCATTTTGAGAGCAATAGGACTTTATTCTTTGACACATCTAGGGCAGTGTTTGCGGCAGAATTGCCCCAATTTTTCCCATAGACATAGATAGCTTCCCTTTATTAACATCTCCGTCAGACAGCACCATATACAGTACTACTTTTGTGCTGCTTGATACATATGCCCTATAGACCCTTATGTATCCTTAATTAGTTCATAATAGCTTAAATGCAAAAGCAATGGTTTGCAGCAATACCCCAGTAGCCATGGAGTTAAACAAAAAGATGAAAGTAATTTAGTATATCTGCGAAGGTTGCATGTGTATCTGCTTTATTACCCCCATTTCATACTGTATCACTTCCGTTTGCTTATTGAAATCGCTCTTTATGTCTTTAATCAGAGTTAATGAACAGAAAAATTATTTATGTAATTCAAGATGTGGTCTTTGTTCTTACTATGTAATCAAACAATAAATAACAGATTGGTTTGCAATATTAAAAAAGCAAGGCCGTACGTTTTAAATCCATTTTAACTGAAACTGAAAAGGGGCAAATAGCTATTTTGATAATGTTGGACTAATATAATTTGTACACGCAGAAGTGAATTTACACATGCAACGCAAACATGCTTGAAAGATTCATCACCAGATGCAAACTAAGAAGCAGGAATTCAACCCCACGTAAAACACCCGTGTATCCACACACAGTTTTCTTATTAAATGGGACTTATATGTAAAAATAGTATTCATCTGGCCTCTGCATAAAAAACAGGCTTTCTGCACACTTCTAACCTCCTTTTTGCATGTATCTGAGGCAAATAATTCCTCTAAAAGACAGAAATAGTAATCAATCCACCTTCCCATCATCTCATTTTAATGCACAAAGTTGGGTGGTTCAAAACCTTTTGATATTCTTCAACTTCTTAATATGTTTTACTGACCATCACTTTTCGACTGTACCACTTTGTGGAATATGTTGGTGCCTGTGACAGGACAGTGACACAACTGGCTCATGATAACATATCTGTATTCGTTGACCAGTCCAGTTTTTCCCCTTAGCTGAGCTACTGAGGGAACAGAACACAGAACAGAACATCAGCCAGCTCAGGTAATCAGGACACAGTAGCAGCTCAGGTCATTGGGCTGCAGCCTTTTGTAACCCTGGGACTACAGCCCACTAGGGCTCTTGCTACAAAGAGACAGACACACAGACAAACTCTCAGCTACCAGGGAGTACCTATTTCATGGCCCTTCCCAGGTCTGGACTTGAACTTTTTCATCTGGATATCCAGGACTAATACCTAATTGGACATATTAGGCGCCGGTATCGCTTTCTTTTTTGTCTCTGTTATCTCTGATTGTACTATCAGTGTTCCACCAGGCTGCCTCAGACCCCATAGGGGTTGCTCTTATTTAGAGTTTATTCATCATCAATACCTCATTAGCGCTATTCTACATCACCCCCTTTTTCTTCCTTCCCAGGTCTGGACAAAGTTCTCTGCTTACTCCGTCTCAGCCTTCCAAAGGCCTTTCCCCTCGTTACAGCCACAGTAAAAGAGGTGGCTACCAAATTAGTTGAGCTATTATCCAGATGAACCAGGTCATTCATGTCCTGCCCGTTGCAGGATGTGTTAAAAGAAATAAAAGTCCAGTCCATGTTAACACCTGTGTACCGTCTGCAAAAACGATAGACCGGTTAAAAGGTTCAGTAGGACCCTGAAAACGTATTGAAAACGTTTGAGGAGAAGCATGTCTAGGATAAGTGGGCCTGAAATGCTGCTATTTGCAGTTAGGAAAATGCAGCAAGCTTCCACGGGATTCTCTCCCGTTTCATTGTTTTACGGTTGCCAACCCAGAGGCATCCTAGATTTGCTAAGAGAATCCCGGGAGGAATAGCAATGCCCCTCTAAAAATGTGCTCTAGTAAATCAGAAACATGAACCATCTTGAAATAGTTGGGAAATGCTCTGGTGCAAATTTACAAAACTCTTAGCAAACCCAGGAATGCATGTATGATAGGGGTGCTTGAATAAAGGGGATATCTGGTCTGTAACTGTTACATACGCCTATAATACATATTATCTCTAACTGTGCATGCAATGTCTTGTATATAATGTATACCCTGTTCATTTATGTAACTGTATTTGTAACCATGTATTATTTGTCATCTTAACTCTATACCCAGGACATACTTGAAAACGAGAGGCAACTCTCAATGTATTACTTCCTGGTAGAACATGTTATATATAAATAAATATCAACCTGAGTACAAGGTTATTCTTCTACTTTCTACCTGGGAAAGCAAAAGGTTGTCCAAGTGGCAAGGCACTTTTCAAATCCTCTGAAGATCAGGGGATCCTAATTATGGAATGGCTCAGCCAGGTATCCATAGCGGTATGTAGATATATCATGTGATTCGGGCTAAACCCTGGAGGGAGGCTGACCTAGACCCTGATAAGGTACCACATCGTTCAGCATGGAAGATAATGGAGGTAACTTTTGGCGACAATTTGATACCTTCCCAGAAACAATACTTCCAACAGCTTGTTGAAGAATATGGAAATGTATTCTCTGAGATCCCTGGCCAGTCAAACCTTATAGAGAATGCTATTATTACGGAGCCTGGTGTTACGGTCTGGTATGGACCACATAGGCTTCTTGAGAACGAGAAGGTATAGCAAATACATAGAGAGGAGAAAGATCCCAGGCTAGTAGGCACTCAAGCCCCTCATTAGTGATGAAAATGAATTTATTAAAACTTACATTTTATTGGGTAATCAAATAAAATAAATAGCTGCAAAATAACGGCGATAATCAGGTAAAGGTAACAGATACACCCAGATAAACAGGCCCTATGACCCACTTAAATACAAAAATGTGCAGTCCTTCCGCTCTGTGCTGACACTCAATATCTTCTGATCATAAAGTAGGTGTTACTAAGCCAAATTATCTGCGTTTTTGGGGCTGTAACAGCCATTACTGTTTTTAGCCCATCCTAATCTATTGATAATTGGTCATTCTCGTAGCCCTATGTCTGTGTATTCATAATGATGCTACACGTTAACGCCAGTACACAGCCTCCTCAGTACCCCGAACACCAGCGAGGGATTTGGTTGTCTTTTATTTGTAGTGAAGGGGTAAAAGCAAAACAAGTGTGACAACCACTTAATACAAACTTTGGCTGTTATTGGGGTGTTTTAACAGGCATCGGACCTTTATTAAAGTGATTTCTTCTGCTGTGTCATATAAATCCATATTGATTATTTAAACGTGACTGAAGTACAAATAGCCGTGTTAGTCCAGTTGCGATAGTGCAGAGTAAATGAGTACTTCAGTATTAGGTGATAACTTTTTTATATAGACTAACAATTGATATAATAAGACAAGCTTTCGAGAGTTCTCTCTCTTCCTCAGGTTGGGCATTGCCTGATATTGGGGTCTGTGTGTGGGTATTACCTGATATTGGGGTCTGAGTGTGGGTGTTGCCTGATATTGGGGTCTGAGTGTGGGGGCGTTGCCTGATTTTGGGGTTTGAGTGTGGGCGTTGCCTGAAATTGGGGTCTGAGTGTGGGGGCATTGCCTGAAATTGGGGTCTGAGTGTGGGGGCATTGCCTGATATTGGGGTCTATGTGTGGGCGTTGCCTGATATTGGGGTGTGTGTGGGCATTGCCTGATATTGGGGTCTGTGTGTGGGGCGTTGCCTGATATTGGGGTCTGTGTGTGGGCGTTGCCTGAAATTGGGGTCTGAGTGTGGGGGCGTTGCCTGATATTGGGGTCTATGTGTGGGCGTTGCCTGATATTGGGGAGTGTGTGTGGGCATTGCCTGATATTGGGGTCTGTGTGTGGGGCGTTGCCTGCTATTGGGGTCTGTATGTTTGCATTTCCCAACCTGCGAAAGAGAGAGAACTCTCGAAAACTTGTCTTATAATATCAATAGTTAATCCAAATAGAAAAGGTATCACCTAATACTGAAGTGCTCATTTACTGTGCACTACCATTTAAGCACACACTTTAAGGAAGAGACATTTAAGAACCCTGTCCATAAAAATACCATCTGTCTTATTTATCTTCCATGTTCGGATAATTCCAGCAGAATACTGAGTAGGAAGGCTTCTGTTTATTTTACTTGATTAGCTTGTTTGTCTTTTGCTGCTGGTCTCTGTTTTCTCTCCAATAGTCTGCCTTTTATCTTTATTTATTTTTCTCCTAGGACTTCTTCCAGTTGCCGGCCTTTGTCATTACTGTAGCCGATACGTTCATACAAAGTCAAACGGAGTACATATCCGAGCAGTAAAATAAGCCAATAGTGTGGAAATCATTTATTGAGTTATCTCCCCCCCCAAAAAAGCATAAATGCTTGAGTGTAGGACATGAGATTCATCAAATATTGCAGAATGTTTAACTATAATCACTGGTAGGGCTCAGGATTTTAGGAAAGGAAATGAATAGGGAAGTTGCTGTACTTGGCACAGGGATGCTCAACTCCAATCCTCAAGCCCTCCCAACAGGTCAGGCATTCAGGATATCCCTGCTTCAGCACAGATGACTCAATCCTCGACTGAGCCTCTGATTGAGCCAACTGTGCTGAAGCAGGGATATCCTGAATTCCTGACCTGTTTGGGGGCTTGAGGACAGGAGTTGAGCTTCCCTGACTTGGCACACATCATATTTATTGTATTGGTAAAAGTGGATGTTGCAAGTGAAGGTGCAAAGGTGAAATATTTGAACTAAGTTCACTTTCAAGCAGATATTTTCAAATTATATTTACATTTGTCAGCCACCAAAAAGGCCAAACTACACTGATCTACTGTTTTGTTGGACACATTTTTGTGTTAAACCGTTTTAATGTATGCAAATGACTTTAGAAGTATGCATCCTTAACACATCATTCATTGTGAAATCCTCTAGGAACTTTATATTTTGAAGATGTATTGACTTAAAAATATCTTTGTTTGAACGCCTAAAATGGCAGCCATATTATGTTCTCAGAACACCTCTGATTAGTTAGTCGCGGGTTTCTAACGAGACCAGGCTACACTGTATCTGTTATTGTGCTTTTCACAGATGTGCTGTATCCTGAGACGTCTTAATTTCCTGTAGAAAGTTTAGACATGTTAAGTTATGAATTTTAAAAAAACAAAACAGACTGTAGTAAAGGTGTTACATGGTTGGGCTCTTACTGTCTATTCCAAATCTGTACTTACTTTTCAGATGACTCACAACTACATTTTTAAGTAAATTATGAACAAAACCTTGGGAATTAGATACTGTACTTAGAGCAGCAATCCCCTCTACTCACCGTTGCAAAGTAATAGTGCTGCCGTTGTTAGCAACTCCTTCCTTTCTACATTCTGCAGCAAACAGGTGAAAGATTAGCTAACAAGTAAGAGAGAGAAAAAAGGAAGGATAAAAAACAGATCAACACAACATGAACTATTCCAGGGGCGGCCAACTCCTGCCCTCAAGGGCTACCAACAGGCCAGGTTTTAAGGATAACCCTGCTTCAGCACAGGTGGCTCAGTTGGTCACAGATTCAGCACAGGTAGATCAATCAGTCCCTGCTTCAGCACAGGTGGATCAGAGGCTCAGTCGTCGACTCAGCCTCTGATTAAGCCGCCTGTGCTGAAGCTGGGATATCCTTAAAACCTGACCTGTTGGTGGCCTTTGAGTACTGTAGTTGGCCACCCCTGAACTATCCGATTATGTTATGACTTCCATTTTGCTTTTGGGGGTGACTGCTGCTTTAAGACTTGGCCACGGGAATGATTTGTGCTGCTATCCCTTCATACGCTGAAGCATGATAGTATGGTGTAGCTTGGAGATCGAGAGCCGTGTGACCAGCTCTAGGTTCGAATAAACGAAACTGCGAAAATGATAGGCCTTTAATGACGACAAAACATGTATAGCTGCTGACAAACTGATTAATTATGTCTTCAGTTTTGCATCCCTACTGGACCCTACATTTTGGTGTGAGATAAATCTCTTACAGGAAAACGTTTTTACGGCATGATCCTTGTTGTGAGATTCGACGTTTCTAGTAGCAACAAGACAAAATAATAAGATTTTGCCCTAGTCAAAAGCTTCACAAGACCCAGCCACACACAATGCAGGATTGTAGTTCCATTATTTGGGGTAATCTGTGATATATAGAACATCATAAATTTAGAATGTCTCATATTTCCTCATACACTTTTTTTTAATGTTATCACCCCTCCATTTGTTATATTGTTTCTTTCTTTGCCTAACATTTACATTTAACAGTGGCCAGTTTCACTAGTTGATCAATCCATTCATGTTCCTAAAATAATGAATAGACTACAATTAAAATGAGTTATAAACGTATACCTGTACCATTTGTATCCAGAACTGTGCACCAATCTCTCCTTCGCTTGTTTAGATACCGTATGTGTAGCAGATGAGGCAGTTACGTGCAAAGATGATGCTTCTTTTGCTTAACATTTGGTAAAGAAATGGACAGAGGTAAATGGAACATTACTCTCCTCTGACCAATACATAGTGGCCATATTCCTAAATATAGGATCCAGAAATGAATCAGAAACATTCTAGTATTGATCTGCCTATCTACACAAAATACCCCGTTGGAATTTATTACACCAATAAATACATTCAGAAAATGACCATAAATTCAACTGACAAATTAAAGTGATTTGGTTTATGGATAACAGCTTTTTGGATGGGCAGATGCTTTTCTGTTTAAAAACTGCATGTATATTTTCATTATAGGAAAATGTATACACACAGCTTCCTCTTTCTTAAAAGTTTGAGAGAAGAACTGGTCATTGTCAGAGACGGCTTATGTTTAGAAGCAGATCTGGCAAAAAATGAGGCCCATTACATGGTTCAGGAGATCTGCACACTGTGTGTAGCAGTTTGCATGTTTTTTTTAATCATAATGTTTAAGTGGAATATATATTTCAGTAACAGACAGCCATGTGCTGTATTTACATCACTTGCTTTGGCAATATAGCATGGGCATTATTTATACTTTATTTATTTTTTTATCAGAACGTTTGTCATTTTCAGATACACTGTAGTTGGTTGTATTTCCTATATATTTAGTAATAACCAAAGATTTAGTTATAACTTTTATATCAGCAGGTCAATTGTGAAGTTGCGTGGCCACAGCTGAAGGAGAATCATTTCATACATGAGAAAGTTACATTCATATTTGATACACCGTGCATTCTACACGGCACATGATGGTTACGCAAGATTGTCAATCTCCTCAATTGCTAAAAGGAGAACTGTACGAAAAACGCAACACAAACACTAAAATAAAGTCATAAATACATCAGGGTTTTATCACGCCAGAAATGTTTGGACAGTTACAACTTTCTTGGCATTAAATTAACACTAACATAGGCATTTTGAACCTGTGTGAACCTTTAAGTGTCTGGTTAGCAAACATGCTGGTATACTGTTAAGTATGACTACCCTTTCTTTTGTCTTGCAGCAAGTAGGGGTCAATGGAGCAAAAGGAAAAAGTCAGAGGAGAGCCATACAAAATACATATTGTAATACAAGGTGGAAACTCCAGTCCTCAAGGGCTATCGTCAGGTCAGTCGTTGACTGAGCCACCTGTGCTGAAGCAGCGATATCCCTAATACCTGGCCTGTTGGTGGCCCTTGAGGACTGGAGTTGGGCATCCCTGTTGTAATAGGTCATACCAGTTTCTCCACCGTAGGCTGCTATTGGCGTTGCCATAAATCTCTCTGTTTATTGGATGGGCTTCTAATGTCAAAAACCAAACACATGACTAACAAGATGATTGCATATGATACCGAGACAAGCAGAAAGAATAATACATGACAAACATAAACAGGGTGAAACTGTCATTTTGCGGTACACCATTAATTGTTTTGGAAAAGCAGCAAAATTCGTCGATTATTGTGTATGTTCACGTTTATTTGTATGCACCTGTTGCCTTTATTCTGTTTGCATTTCTATGTTGTGATTTTGGATGTTCATTGCTTATTGAATGTCATTTCATGCAAATGTTTGATGAGCATATTAAGATTTATCTTTAAAATGCACAATGATTTTTTCACGCAGGCTCATGAAGGATCAGAACAAGAAAGTGGCCAACCTGAAACACAATCAGCAAGTGGAGAAGAAGAAGAACGCTCAGCTCTTAGAAGATGTCCGAGGTCGAGATGATATTATACCAGACAACTCGCAGCACATTCAGGTTTGCTGAATATTTTCCTAGCAAAACAATATGTCATGATTCCAAAATAGTCAGTTATTTCCACTGCAAATAATGTTTTAAGGAACATGTGGAATCACATTTCTGAACACGAGTCTTACAAGACGTTTCTGCATCACTTTGATTGTTTGGGTTTGGCATCACTATTGTTGCATAAATGGTTTTTTACCTTATTATTGACCTAATATATATTATCTATTACGTTTCCTTATATTTCTGTATTTATATTGTCCCAACTATGTGGGCTATGCATCAAAGCACAAGCGGTGCGATTCTAGGTCAGAAGAAACGGCACCAGACGTATCAAAGAACAAGTATTGCTTTTAATGGTATTTTTGCTGTGTTACATACAGTACAGTATGCTGCAGATTCTTTGGCTCCAGAATTGCAGCACTTTTGCCTTGATACATATGCCTGTGTGTGTTAGAACATTTCCCATCCCTATCATGTTATTGCTCCAACGTTTTATTTAATCCTGGTCTTAAGTTAGGAGGAGTCAACTTGTGGTTGGAGCATTCACCACTGGATTGGAAGGTCCAGGTTTGAGCCATTTCCATTGGCGTTCGGTTAGGGCAAAGGAGGTGACTTGTGGTCATGCAAAAACGTTTGGAACAAATAGTTGCTATAGTCCAGCAGTGTTGATGCTAATTGTCTTCTCACACAGTATGTCTTGGGAACTCTATGATGGAGTGTTACAGTTGCGTACCAATTCCAATCTGCCTTTCGCCCCAAACACTCCACGGTAACTACCCTGCTAAATGTTTGCAGTGTGGAATGAACTGGGACAACTCACTGGTGCAATATTCCTAGATTTTGCAAAGGCTTTTGATACTGTTGATCATGTTATCTTGCTAAACAAACTCCAGTGCTCTGGAATAGGGAAGTATGCTTTCAACTGGTTTCATTCCTACCTATCAGGTAGATCCCACCATGGGTCTATCTCAGGCTCTAACTCCAACCCCTTGAATATCACCTGCGGTGTCCTGCAGGGCTCTGTTCTGGGGCCTCTACTCTTCTCAGTGTTCATCAATGATCTTTCCACAGTTTGTAAGGGAGCTTCAATACAAATGTATGCAGATGACACAATCTTATATGCACACAGCCATAGCCTCTCCAACCTTGAACACATACTTCAGTCTGACTTTTTGAGACTCGAAAACTGGATTTCCCAAAACAAACTGTTTTTAACACTGACAAGACTGTAACAATGCTATTTGGGACCAAGGCTACATTTTTAAAGCTTCCTATGACTGAGCTCCAGAACAGAACCAGCGCTAATACCATCCTAGCCCCTATTACTGGTTTTAAATACTTGGGCATGTGGTTTGACCATACACCTCACAACTGGAACAATCTACCGGAGACTCTCACAGCCGCCACCAGTCTAAGTTCTTTCAAAACTAAAGCTGTCTCACATTTTAATCTGGTTTGTAACTGTTACATACACCTATAATATATATTATCTTTAACTGTGCATGCAATGTCTTGTATATAATGTGTAACCTTGCTCACTTAATGTAAGTATGTATTTGTAACCATGTATCTGTCATCATAACTCGTACGTTGCTGTGTACTGTCCAGGAGACAGACCCGCTAGGCAGAGGTGGAGAGTAGATACTGACCCGTACCTGGGATCCGAATCCTGAAGAGTAGAGTAGTGAGATCCGGGTCCGAGGTCATGGCAGTAGAAGGCAGGATAATCATGTTCACTGTGCCGAGGTCAGGGCTGGTGAAGGCAGAATCGTCAAGACGGCGTAGTCCGCAACAAGCAAGGAATAGGCTGGCAGGACACGGCTTCCAACAGGGAACAAGGTATACAGAACCTTGCACAGGCAAGGAAGAGAGGGGAATGAAGCCTTATAAAGGGAGCATGCAGGTGCAGGCAATAAATCCAGAATAAGGCTAACTTCCTGTCTCGGTTGCCATGTTGGTAGAGGCAGACATCCTGCCTCGGTGGCCATGTTGGGAGATCCTTATAGGGAGAACTGTAACACAACCAGTATTCTCTAATGATCAACAAACGGTGAGGAATGGAATTGGAAGGAATGGAAAGGAATGGGATGAAAGTCATTATGAGGGTACAATATATTATGTAGAAGATACTGTAGCTATCATTGCGCTGTATGTTTGTTAGACTAATTAGAGTTAACACAATCTCATGTATTGCCTTACATGAGGACTACTTTATTTTTTTGAGTGGGATATAAACACCTATAGTAGGTGTTAAGATTGGAACTGATTTTCCATCGTCATCATCATCATCAATAATCATCATCGTCATTTACTTTCTTTCCTGTCTCTGTTGCTTGCTGTTTGCGTTTTGATGCAGTAGGTAGAGCACTGGGTATTCCTGTTCCTATAAGAATAGTCACACAATGAGTTTCAATTTGTGTCAATGTTCTCATTCCCAAATACTTTCATTTATATTAATGACGTTTCTTAGCAATGACCTTTGCATTTTTTACATGACAGGGGCACATTCATAAATAATGCACAGACATTATTTGTTTAATGAACAATGTGGAGCATGTTTGATTAGTTAGGTTATAGTTTTTTTGTGACCTGGAAAAATGAATTGATTTTTAGAATGGGTTTAGGTAGAAGATCAATATTTTCTCTTCACTCTTTCATGAAAGTATATATTTTTTATTGTCTTGGCTAACTTCTCTTTCATAGCTGAGAAGTGACCTTTGTTACTTTTAGAACTAGTAGAACTTGTGACATGAAATTGAATTCATGGCTGGACACATGAAGCCTTATATTTACAAAGCGGTACTAGGCCATTAGACACCTTCAGTACTGGAAGACACTTTACAGCCCATTGGTGTCTTCCAGCATCAAGTTTTGCGTGGACTCAGCCCAATCTCCTGGAATTCCCTCCCATATCCCCTCCCCATTACCTCTAAGGCTGCTGCCAGGCAGGGAGCGAACGCACTGGCGCTCATGCGCAGTGACGTCACGCTCCCTGCTCGGCCGGGAGATTTGTGGCTGGCTTGGTGCGTGCGCGGGGGGCGCAGCCATGACGTCACGGAGCTGGTTCACCCTCATTGGGCGAACCGCTCATGTGACGCGCCAGCGAGAGGCAAATTCAATTTTGCTTACTTCGGCAAGCAGCTGAGCGTCGAGGATACGCGTCACCCTGGCCGCAGCCTTACAGCGATATGTCATGGTGCTCCTTTTCACTGCCACAATTGTGAATGCTTTGTCACACAAACTGACTTTCCACCAACCCCATCAAATCATTTAGAGTGTAAGCTGCCTGGACAGCTAAAAAGATTAAGAATTGGTACCTGATGCTTCTCTGCATACTGTATGACATTCTGGGATATACAGGACATTCTGTGCCTCTGCAGCACTTCTTCACATACTGTATGTTACTGATACAGTAATCAGAAGGTACACACTGCCCTCACCTCTGCAAAAAGTACAGTAATATGGGATGGATGATACTACAGAACTGATTTATTTAAAACACACAACATGTAGGTTATTGTATGGATTGCTTCTTTAAAACGTGTTCTTATTGTGAGTCCTAGTTGATAAATGTGACTATCACCCACATCATTAAGGTTGCATTAATGCGTTTTCACATTGCTGCAGAATTGAGCTCTGCATTTGTAAATCCTCATAATTGTATATCCTGAGACATATTTGAGTAAGCAAACTTTTGGTGTTGTTTCCAAGTTCTTGAACGTATGCTTCCCATATTAATAAAACAGTGTAACTCTATCTTGGACAATAGCCACTTTTGACTTCTTAACGAATAAAGAAATGCAGAACTGGTCCCTCTAGCAGCAAAGAGGCTAATCCTGTCCTGGGTGGGAATACTTTTGCGGCATTGTAATATCCATTGAATATAATCCTTTCTGTTTGGAATTATAGTTCAGCTATCTAAGCAAGACAGCCGCCTGATTCAGCTGACACCGGCATTCAACTACCAATAACCTGGTTGTGATTGGAAGCAGTGATTAGAGGATAAATTGCTTAGGAATTCAGAGCAAGTTAGTTAAGTGCTACTTGAAAATGATTGTTTAGCATTTCAAGAAATGAGTGGCAGATTTAGGACATAGGTTTTACATAACACCTCCTAATAGTTTCTCCTATAAAAAAAAGTATTGTGAAAAGTAATGTGGGATACGAAAACCACCCGGAATTGTGGTTTAAGGTAAACCACACACAGTGAAACTGGCTGTTATATTGGTTATTTATTATACAAGTGACAAGATATTGGCCCAACATTTTGGCACATTTAAAGATAGAATGTCAGTGTTTTTATATATATATATATATATATATATATATATATATGTATGTATGTGTGTGTGTGTGTGTGTATATGTATGTATGTATGTATGTATATGTGTGTGTGTGTGTGTGTGTGTGTGTGTGTTTGTGTGTGTGTGTATATGTATTTATGTATGTGTATATATATATATATGTGTGTATATATGTATATATATATATATGTGTGTGTATATATATATATGTGTGTATATATGTATATATATATTTGTGTACATATGTATATATATATATGTGTGTATATATGTATATATATATGTGTGTGTATATATATATACAGTGTTCGACAAACCTATACATTTGCTCGCCCCGGGCGAGTGGATTTAACATCGTGGCGAGTCCTATTGGCCCAAGCAGCACACGTGTGGTACTAGGTGGCGAGTAGATTTTTTTGTTGGGCGAGTAGATTTTTTGGTGATTTGTCGACCACTGTGTATATATATATATATATATATATATATATATATATATATATATATATATATATATATATGCAAATGTAAATACAACTGTATGCTCATCTGCATGTCTTAGGCAGGTCTGCAACCCCGCCTTTCCATATATATATATATATATATATACATATATATATATATATATATATAGTGATGCCCACACCACGTTGCAGTCTCTTTAGTCCCAATTTAAGGCAGGAAACGTAGCATTTCTCTCTTTGGGGTTTATTTACAGGGATTAAATCATACATCAACAGGCCCCCCGTCCCTTTTAGTTCAAACAAAACATAAAAAGAACACCTATTCCCTTTAGGGAAAACTAACTACACCGTAGCTTTCACCCTCAATTGTTGGATGGCCAGCCAAGCTGGTTCCCACCCCCAAAACATGCCCTGGCATAGGCAGCAATGTATACAGTCTCTGCACACTATAATAAAGTGTTTTGTTTATCTGTTAGTCCTTTGGAGCAAACGTCCCCACTTCAGCACGGTTTCTCGTCCTCCCATCCTAGGGGTACTCGGCCCCACGTGAGCTCAGAGAAACTGTACTCTGTGTCACTCTCTTCTCTGTCCCCCTTGTCTGAGAACAGTAGTGTCAGTCACTCTCTGTGTTTGCCACTCTCTGTGTTTGTGATACATTCTGTGTTAATAGCTTACTTATAATTGGCCATGGTTCATCCAGCCAGATCAAAAATGGTAAAACTTATATTGTGTTTCATTTAGTATTGTTGCCCACACAGACTTGTTTAGCAGACACTCTTTTATGCAATATTTTTTTTCTTTTTAGAAAACAGCTGTATTTTGTGCAATTATTTCTGGTATGGCAAGCTTGTCTTTCTCATACACATGAACAGCATGTCTCGTCCACCAGAACGTACAGTACTTTTAGCCAATACTTTCCATGTTTAGTAATAACGCCATAAATGATACCATGTTCAGGAAGTGAAGATGTATTACTAAATCAAATGTGTATTCATTGCAAGGTAACATTTGCGATGATATTCCAACAGTTAAAAGTTGTCTAATTACCAGTGGTCATTGGCTAACAGTAAGTCACTTGCGTCCTTGTCACTGTGTAAGGGACATTGCACACTTTGTTCTGTGCTTTTTCTCCGGTATCTGTACATTAAACTTGCGGTTTGGAATGTCATTTGTCATTTATGATATAAAATAAAGAAGACGACGTGTAGTTCTAAACGAACAGAAAGTCATCTTCTGCTACTTGGTCATTTTTTTGACGTTTGATGTCCTGGCTACGACACAAAGAAATAACTTGCCGTGGTTTTTGTTATGGATTTCTTTAACCTTCTTCTGGTTCAGCTATATTTATGTGTTAGCTTGTTTGTTTATTTTGGAAATCCTTGAGCTCTGCTAGCACGCATCTCTATAAATCTCACTAACGCACATGTAGTACCAATTCGAAGATTTGCAGGGTAACGTCTTTGACTGGGCCACTGATTGAGCCACCTGTGCTGAAGCAGGGATATCCTGAAAACCTGATCTGTTGGGTGGTCTTGAGGATTGGAGTTGGGCTCCCCATGTATACAGTCTTCCCCTTGGTAGTTAATCTGTATTGAAAGAAGACCATTTTCATCACGTTTGCATTTTGTGTCCTTATCCCTTTAGCTGCAATGCATTGTTGGCCCCTCATAATTCATAACCCATTTTAGAATGACGCTTTCTATTTGAAGCATGTGTGTTAAATAGTTTAGTAATGTACATATACATATTTAACATTTAACAAAACAACCTATTGTCCTTTATTATAGTAAGCGTATGTTCCAATACACGTGTGTTGGATATTATTATAGTAGCGTATGTTCCAATACACGTGTGTTGGATATTATTATAGTAGCGTATGTTCCAATACACGCGTGTTGGATATTATTGTAGTAAGCGTATGTTCCAATACACGTGTGTTGGATATTATTATAGTAAGCGTATGTTCCAATACACGCGTGTTGGATATTATTATAGTAAGCGTATGCTCCAATACACGCGTGTTGGATATTATTGTAGTAAGCGTATGTTCCAATACACGTGTGTTGGATATTATTATAGTAGCGTATGTTCCAATACACGTGTGTTGGATATTATTGTAGTAAGCGTATGTTCCAATACACGTGTGTTGGATATTATTATAGTAAGCGTATGTTCCAATACACGCGTGTTGGATATTATTATAGTAAGCGTATGCTCCAATACACGCGTGTTGGATATTATTGTAGTAAGCGTATGTTCCAATACACACGTGTTGGATATTATTGTAGTAAGCGTATGTTCCAATACACGTATGTTGGATATTATTATAGTAGCGTATGTTCCAATACACGTGTGTTGGATATTATTGTAGTAAGCGTATGTTCCAATACACGTGTATTATTGTAGTAAGCGTATGTTCCAATACACGTGTGTTGGATATTATTATAGTAAGCGTATGTTCCAATACACGTATGTTGGATATTATTATAGTAAGCGTATGTTCCAATACACGTGTGTTGGATATTATTGTAGTAAGCGTATGTTCCAATACACGTGTGTTGGATATTATTGTAGTAAGCGTATGTTCCAATACACGTGTGTTGGATATTAATAATCACACGGCAATACTGTCATTCAGTGCGCATTAATGAAAAACTGTCTGTTAAACTAACTCCCCCTATCCAGCAATAATTACAGTAGGGGATCTGCAAATAAAGTCATATGTGAACTTTAAAAAAAGCATATACAGTATGAACAAAATAAGTTAGCGCTTGCTAATGAATGCCAATGGTGAGTAAAAAAGTAATATTATGTAAATAAAAGTGAAATGTGACGTGAGGAATATCCATAGTGTTACAATGTGAACAAAGATATAAACATAAAAATATAAAACTTTAAATGAACTAGTGAATGTAACAATTTAAATGTGACAAACATTCATAAACTGTGCAATACAGTGATAATTGAAAATGTCCATAATAAAACCCATAAATTAACAAATGAGTAGAAAGGATATAAAGTGCGGTGACTTTTCCGCAGCTTCTGAGCGGAGGAACCACATCCACAGGGACCTATTGAAGAAAAAAAGAGGCGTGTGCCACATAGCATAACTCTGTGCAGACATTTAATATCAAAACAGAAGAATCTAAAATAGCACACTCACAAGTGTAGCTAGAAATAGCGCATGTAGAGAAAAATTATCTCAGCAGATTATTACATATCTTGGTCCTTGATGTTCCATGACAGTGATAGGGGATCCTGGCACCAATGATGAGAGTCCAACAAGCACTAAAATTGGAGATGTGAGAGATCTCTTTGGGGAATAACGGGAGGGTGGAGGGGAGGTGGGGGGCACGGGTGAGTATCCCCCAGCTCAAATTTGATACGGACGGCACCCTGGATAAGGAGATTCACCCTATGGATGGTACCAGTAAAGCCTCTCAAAGTGCCTAGCTGTGCGGTTCTGGATTGGGACTACCATTTGGTGACGGTACTCACCCATGCCCCCCCCCCCCACCTCCCCTCCCACCCTCCCATTATTCCCCACAGAGATCATCGCTCTCACATCCCAAATTGTAGTGCTTGTTGGGCTCTCAAATACTCATTGGTGCCAGGATCCCCTATCACTGTCATGGAACATCAAGGCCCAAGATATGTAATAATCTGCTGAGATAATTTATCTCTACATGCGCTATTTCTAGCTACACTTGTGAGTGTGCTATTTTAGATTCTTCTGTTTTGATATTAAATGTCTGCACAGAGTTATGCTATGTGGCACACGCCTCTTTTTTCTTTGAAAAGCATGTTGTCATTTCAGAACAGCATTGCAATCCCTGCATATTTCCTCTCTCTCACGTCAGGTGTGACCAAGGACTTAACTTGTTTTCTCTTACAATTGAGGTTGCATAATGGCAAATACCTGAACTATGTATATATGTGTCTCAAAAGCAATGATGCTTATTTCTTGATTTAATACAGCATGAGATGCATCAATTTCTGATATTGTGAGTGATCTGATGAACCCAAAGTAAGGCAACCCTTGAATCTACATTTCTGTAGTGATATATAAACTACAAAAAGAATAATGGATTTTTTTTTGGGGTAAAATTACACGAAACTCTGTGTTGGTAAAAAATGATCATGTTCTGCAAAGGATACACACTAAATGAATGTATTCATATAAATGCATTCAAGTAATGTTGGAATAGATACAACCATTTGTGGCACAAACGCTGAAGCTATGGTGATTTATTCTAAAAATGATTGTAGTACATGTGGATGAACAACTGAATACCCTCATCTGTTTTCCATTATACTAATATAGGTTAAATCTGGAAGCAGAATAATGTATTGATATCATATGGTTTGATGTTGTGATTGGAAGTATGAAACATAATATCTGGTATCCAAATTCCGTACTGTATTACTACATTCAGACAGAATGTTACATGCTCAAAAGAAGCAGAGTTAATACAATTGCCAAAGTCTGTAAAAGCTGAGAGTTATGTGCATTCTTTTTCATAAATCCTTACTTGTAAACTATCAATTTATCTCTAGTGGTTTGAAAGAAAAAGTTTCTGGAAGTACACCAAAAACACAAAAATTAAAGAGAAAATGTGATGCCATGGTGAGTGTATGCCACTGTGTAGTAAGCTTGGTTATAAATTGAGGTAACACAGAATGTTCTTACTGCTTTTCAAAATTAAAAATGGGATAGATAATTCTGTGAACAGGAATACTCATTCTGTAGATATAATATATGTAAGCAGTGGTTGTGATTTAGTCGGTGCATCTAGAAACACTTTTTTTCTTTTTCTTTGTCGCTCTGCAGAAGAATCAGTTGTAAGACATGTCAGGCACGCTGGTTACATTTGACGAGGGTATACTCGAACAGAAACAAACTTATTACAGATCTTGTGTCACCAGCAAAACAGCTCACAATGCTGCAAAATGTGCTGCATATATGTAATACACCCTTTAGAAACTTGGCATGATTCACTCGTTCTGCAGCAGGGCTCTTCAACTCGTGGCCCGCAGGCTAATCTGAGTCTTTGTCTCTGGTAATTTCATACCAGGTGCTTAAAGAGACAATCGAAGCATGTATTTTTTTTAATTTTTATCATAGGATTGAAGCGGGGTCTCCAAAGCTGAACCCCCATTAATTTCAGAAAAAAATACAGAAAATGCTAAAAGTATTTTTTCTTACTACAGAACTGATTTATTAAAAAAAACACGCATGCAGGATATTGACTGAACTGCAGCTTTAATGCCATTTTAGTGAGTTTTAATATACAGTACTGAGCATCTTTTGATGTCTATAGCAGGTTTCAGCCCACCTCCCCAGCAGTGCAAGATCTTTGTAACACTTTCCTGTTTGTGATCATTTGTAAAAGAGTCACGGTGCAATGAGATCTTATGTTTGAAACTGTGTCCAGTCGTTATGCAGTTTACATTAGTTATCATTTAAAGCAGCAAAACATGTAGCACTGAAAGATTGTTGTTAGTTTTTTATTACAGGATTGAAACAGGGGGACTGAACTGTGTTAATATCAGCTCCGCGGACCCCCTGCCTGCAGAGATATTTACCTCCGTGGAGGGCGCCACCATTATCCCTGTTGAGTTTAAATGTCCGTGTCATGGGGGCAAATAGGAAGCCACAAGGGATGATGTCATGGCTTCCTATTGGACCGTGTGACGCGGGACATTTAAACCACTATTTTGTTAGGCACACAAGTTCCCTGGCTGCAGAGATACCGACGCCCCCTACAGAGGTAAGTATCTCTGGAAGCAGGGGGTCCCCGGAGATGAAATTAAAACAGTCCAGCTCCGGAGACCCCCTGATTCAACCTTGTAATTAAAAAAAAAAAAAAAGTTTTGCTGCTTTAATAGCTATTTATTCTGGTACTGGCAATGGAGATCAGATCTTAATTAGATGCTACCTAGCAATGATTGTTATTAATAGATTATCTAAAGTAAAACAATCCTTGCCTAAGTTACATTCATAGAACTGTAATGTTATGTTTTACACAAACTCCATACACACCGTTTTCCTGGGGGAAAGGGAAATGAAATGTAATACTTGTATTATAAAACAAAGCTTGAGTTGACATTTTACAGATGAGTGATTTTCTTCTAGGATTTGTACGAGGAAATTAGTTGAATATGTAGGTGTTGGGGAAACTATATGAAATTCTGCTTATGAGTCACATTGAAACCGCATCAGGAAGATCTTTTTTCATAGTGTTTTTAAAGGCTCTTTTTCGTCTGAGAAATGTTATGACCGCCATCTGCCCTTATCAGGATGTCTTCTTCAGCATAAATGGGGATAAATAGGCTTGAAAGAAAATGACATATACATACAAATACCTCAATCTCTAAGCCATGCGCTTTTTTTAATTATACATTTTTTAACATAGGATTGAAACGGGGTCTACGGAGCTGAACCACATTAATTTCGGCTTCGGGGACCCCCTGCTACCTGAGATACAGACCTCCAAAGGGGGTGCTGGTGACTCGGCAAAGTTTAAAGCTCCTGCGTCACGCGGGCCAATAGGAAGCCGGACCTGAAGACATCACGGCTATGAAGCTCCTATAATAAAACTGAAGCCGCGCCATTACCCTATCGTTTGGGTGAATATACAGGGTTGCGCTGTGTATGCATCTTATGGGGTCTCATCTGGTCAAAGTAAGTGGTGTGAAAATGTATATGTGAGCGTGCATTACATGTATAATGTATCTGCGCTTGTGAAGCTGTATTTCTGTGTTCCCTGGGCATGCTAGACTGGTCATACACTTACCCAGAGATCCGGAGTTAGCTGGCTTCACAAGGGGGTTGAGGACAAAGGAGAGTGGGAATGGGCTGGTCATACACTTACCCAGAGGGCGATGGTCCGATAAATGGAGCCACTTTCTGCCCCAGACAACGAGGTGCCTATCTCATCCAGAGATAACAAACTGGCATTGAACGTGGGCAGGTAGACGCTATTCTCATTGGCCAATACAGGCGAGCCCTCGTGCTGTGATTGGTCCCACATGCAGCATTCACGCTGTGATTGGTCGCCACCCATTCTCCATGATTTCCTATAGAGATGGGAACCTGGAAAAGGGGCAGCCGAGGCTGCCTGCTATTCCGAGCGGCAGATTTACATGTGCCTGCCTGCATCTTGCATCCGGCGCTGCCTGGAGTTCCCAATCCCCCACATGAGTCGAAGCCGTGCCTGGTAAGCCATTTTTGTGGCGTCGGACCCCTAGGACTGCTAGAATTCCCCCTGTATTCCCTGTTTGGAGTGATTATAGCTCTGTTGGTGATAGTGTGTTGTGTCTTCCGTGACAACGGCTTCCTGTTGGCCCGCCGGAGCTTTGAAACACCTCCATGATGTGGAGCCTGCTAGCCGAGCGGCTCGGCTACCTGCACCCCCTATGGAGATAAGTATCTCTGAAAACAGAGCTGAAATTAACGGGGTTCAGCCCCAAATAAACATAGCTTCAATCCAATATTAAAATAAATTAATTAATTTGCAAAACAAATGTCCCGCTTGGATTGCCTCTTTGAGTGAGCCCGGTTACTTGAAGCTAACAAAGGCCGTGCTCATTTAACCTGCCGTTAAACCTATGCTAATGAGGTAAACAATGGCCGTTGTTTCTGCGTATCCTTTCCTTTGTGGATATACATTAAACTCAGGGGAAATAACGCCTGTTACTAATTTAGGTAACATGAAGTTATTTGACCTGATTTAACCAAGCGTATTGGATCTGGCCCATAATGCCCTTCTCCATGCGGGTAGGTAATAATATAATTTCAGTGATTCTTTATTAGACGTGTTGGGCAAGGCTACACCCTTCTTCTACTTGTCTCCTCAAAATCATAGTTTGTTGTGTGGGGAACATGAAACATTCAGAGCAACATTGTAAGTGGTATGATTTATTTGTATGGAGTTCTTCAGCACTGATACACATTTAGCTGCATGTGAAGTATGCATTGGGGTTGATGGAAACATAACTGAGTTACACTGTAAACGGACACAAATGAATTAATCATTTGTAGATTTCACGTGCATTCTTTTTTGTAACCTTGTAGGGTTATGTAACAGTCACTCTGTTGGGGGACTAAATAAATCTGTGCTTGTTTTAACCTGCAGCAAGAATGTAATGGGTTTGTCTGGGAGACACCGTCATCGTTTCTCTTTTTATTTTTAATTACAGTCCATACATTTCGTTAAATGCTCCCGTTGTCAAAATTCACAAACTGACGCAGGTTTGCCCTTTCCATGGCTAAACAGTAAAGCTGTACGGTGTTGATGTTAGTGCATTAAATTACTGGTGCGCTGTCAACTATAATTATGCATTTTGCAAATGAAGCACACAGCTTTGCTGTGTCATTACCAGCCGTTAGAACAGCACATGTACCTGTGGTTTGTTTTTGTTTTAGTTGCACTTTCAGCTGAGAAAAGAGCATTCTGCAAAATTGGATAAACTCTGCTTTAAAATGTGGGTATTCTCACTAATAATGTCTTTAAAGGTCCCACTGCAGAAAGGTTCAACATGACCTTAAGTGGCTCCTCCATTTTTGAAATGCGATACTTTCCCTTTAATTCACATTAGTGTTAGGCATAAAGGATGCATTGCCAAAGCAATGTGTTGCAGATCTCTCTAGCATTGGAATTGGTAATGCTGGGCTAAGATGTGTTACTTTGCGCCTTGCTTAGGACTGAGAATTACTTACAATATATCTATATTGTAGTTTAATGCAGATGGCTAATTATTCTGTATACAGGTAATGCTATATGTGCATAGTTCACATCTTTTTCCTCACCACACGGTATCATAATACCTTTTGCACGTCTCAGTGAATATAACACTAAGGCACAAAAATGTTGTTTGAAGGTTTTCATTCATACTTAAACTGTTATGACATTTTAAGGTTTTCTGTGTACACAGATGTTCAGAATGCACATATTGTATTGAGGCATACATTACAATTACTGGTCATATTTAGTATCTTTACGGGTTAGTTGGGGAGGAAGTGCTAGCCTCTATGATAGTTGCATTATTAGGTATAGCAAAGTTACAGATCTGCATACTGAATGAGAAGTTTCTCACCTTAGTTTACGATGGCAGGTAGGGACACTGTGCTTTGATGCTTCCTTTGTATTTGATATGCGGAAACAGAATATTTGTAATTACAAAGCAATAAAACAAACCTGATAGGCGTTGAAATTGGATTGAAAGAAGACTTTCTTTAAGGAACTCAAAGTTGGCAGCTCCTAAAACCTCTCCACACTTTCAAGTTACATCAGTTTTGGGTGCGAGGTAATACTGGTTTGCAGAGTAAAGAAAGAGAAGCCCCCAAAAGGGTAACAGATCTTGAGCAGGCAAAAGAGCACACACACCAAATGATCGCTGTCTTGGATTATTCTGTTGGGGACTTTTTGTTTTTACTGTGATTATAGATTTATAATACTTTTATGTGAGAGAATATTATTTGGAAATGGCTGACCACCACCGTTTCTCTCTTCTCTACTTTGAATTACTGTTGCCTGAGACTCCTAAGGGAAGTGGTGGATGCCACTGTTTTGCAGAGCGCGTGTGGACACACTGGTACAGTGCGCCGTTAATGTAAAATTACATTTTAGCCAAAACGAATCAACTCCATCCATATGATTATTTTAAGAAACCAAAACAACCCAGGTATCAGTGCTACACATCTTCCTGATTTGGGGATTTGGGGATTTTGAGATTGCCTGAGTTTTCAAGAGTGTCCTGGAAAGTTGGCAAATATGGAGAACTTAACATTGAGGCATGAAAAGCATCACATTTCAATATATTCTACTACATGTTACAGATGATACATGGCCACATCATTCTGTTTCAAAGTACCATTTATAAAAAAGTTGATTCTTTACCCATTAGTCATTTCTTGAGAAGAAATATCAAATGGAGGAGTGGAAGAATGCTTTGCATGAGGGCATGGTAATCGCTGGCAAGGGAGAGCTGCTTCTGGCCCAGGAATAGGCTGCTTTACATTTAGCAGGGAAACAGGTGTGCATGAGATAACTTGGCCCGGGTCTCATGTATTTTCAGGCTGCTGTCAGGGACAATCGGTAACCAATTCTGACGAACAGCCCATGTAGCCATTTTGTCTTGTTTACTCACTTAAGGGAATCTTAACACTACATCCTTAGTGAATTATTACAAAGCACTGACATAACTCCGGTCATATGTAGGGCTAATTAAGAATAGTTTAAGCTCTTTAGCCCAGATTTAATATTCTGAGTAGCCCTGGGCTAGAGAAGATTTGGGTCCCATTCATTTAAACCAGGGGTGCCCAACTGATCTGTTGTTGGCCCTTGAGGACTGGAGATGGACAGTCAACGATTGAGCCACTGATTGAGCCATCTGTGCTGACGCAGGGATATCCATAAACCCTGATCTGTTGGTGGCCCTTGATGACTGGAGTTGGCCAGTCAACGGCTGAGACACTGATTGAGCCACCGGTGCGGAAGCAGGGATATCCTTAAAACCTGACCTGTTGGTGGCCCATGAGGACTGGAGTTGGCCATCCCAATTTAAATTGATACATAACTCTACAGCCTCCTACATAGTTATCATAGAGCAGTTAACACATACATGCACTGCAGGCCTTTCACTGCAGTCACTCCCATCCACACTCAATTCTACTATAGAAAGCCCGAATTGTTAGAGCTTAAAGGATGTAGATAAAAGGCACAAGCAGGCATTTTTGGTTTCTCTTTTTGAACTTTCTATGGTTGCTGTGTAGTGTCAAGGTTATTATCAAATAAATAAAGAGATTTACTTTCTGTTAGGAGCAGGGGACGTACTATGGGAAAGTACTGTAGCTTTGTTAGCTCGTTGTGTTAAAGCAGAGCAAATGTAATCCTTGGGGATTTAATCCTTCACAATGATCAAATGAAAAATGATATCTTTATTCCATACATTTTCCTTTATTACACTGCATCCCTGGTAAAGTATTAGGAACACAGATGTATATGTTATAAACAGTTCTAAAATTAGCAAGCATATTTTCAGAGAGATTAAATCAAATTGTGGCCTACAGTTTTGATACTAATTAATATTATCCTTGTTACCTAGTTTTTTCTCTCTCCTTGAAGCATAGGGGTTCATTTACTGGAGGTACACACAATGTACTTCTAGAGAATAGGTCATAATCTCCCTAACTCCTGTACCACTGTAGGCTATGCAACTCCTTTTTATATGTAATCACATACTGTAAGTAAACGAGGGGAAATGTGTGTGAAAGAGACTCTACTGACCATATTTACCAGGTAGTGCTAGGGCATAAGACATCTTTCTGCCCCAGAAGACACTGTACGGTCCATTTACTTGAAGAGGACATTAGGGGTCTTCTGGCATAGCACTGCTTATACAACCAGTTTTTAACTTGTTTATTAATGATCTTGAGGTTGGCATAGAGAGCAAAGTCTCCATCTTTGCTGACGACATTAAATTGTGTAAGATATTAGAATCAGAGCAGGATGTAATTTCTCTCCAGAAGGACTTGGAGAGACTGAAAATGTGGGCAGGTAAATGGCAGATGAGGTTTAATATAGATAAATGTAAGGTTATGCATTTGGGAAGCAAGCATAAGCAGGCAACTTTCAAATGAAATGGGGATAAATTAGGAGAATCCTTGGTGGAGAAGGATTTAGGAGTGCTTGTAGACAGCAGGCTTGGCAATAGTGCCCAATGTCAGGCAGTAGCTGCAGAGGCAAATAAGATCTTATCTTGCATTAAACGGGGTATGGATAGAAAGGAAGTAAGCATAATTATGCCAGTGTATAAAGCAGGGGTGCGCAAACTGGGGGACAAGCCCCCCTGATTGTCTGCAGGGCGCGGTATTTACAGAGTCCTGCCTGCTTTCCGAAGGCACTTAAATTAAGTGCCGGGGAAGCGGCGAAGGCCTCTGTAGATGGCACTTACCCTGGCTCAGAAGGCTTCTGGAGACGCGTCGCCATGGCAACGCAGCGTCAAATGATGCCACGAGGTAAGACGCCAGAGCCGAGGTAAGATTGGGGCGCACATAGAGGGGGACAGCCGGCAGGGGGGCACAGGGAAAAAAGATTGCGCTCCCCTGGTATAAAGCATTGGTAAGACCACACCTTGAATATGGAGTACAATTTTGGGCACCACTCAATAAAAAAGACATTATGGAACTAGAAAAAGTGCAGAGAAGAGCCACCAAATCAATAGAGGATGGAAAATCAAACTTATGAGGAGAGGCTAGCTAAATTATATTTGTTTACATTAGAAAAGAGGCGTCTAAGAGGGGATATGATAACTATATACAAATATATTTGGGACAATACAAGGAGCTTTCAAAAGACATATTCATCCCAATGGCAGTACAAAGGACACATGGTCATCTCTTAAGGTTGGAGGAAAGGTGATTTCACCAGCAACAAAGGGGTTCTTTTCAGTAAGGGCAGTATGAGACATCATTGGATAATGTTTCACTGGGGTTTTGTGTTTGCCTTCATCTGGATCAAAAATACTGTAAATACAGTAGATTCAGTGATGTTCACAGGGTCCAAGGTAATTTCCAGCTAAGTGTATAAGCAGTATATGTGGCATTAGCCCTTATTTTTACCTTGCAAGAATATGTCTACATTAATGCCTATGCATTTTTGGGGGGCCAATTGAGAGGGATGTAAAATCTCTGCTGCCTCAGGCACAGCCCTCCCTGCCTTTCCCTCTCCTGGGCTTTCTTGCACCTCCTTGTTGGTGCTTCGGCTTGGTGCCTAGTTATGCTCGGCTACCTCATACCCCAGCGAGTTTGAGGCTGACTTTTTTTTTACCCTATATGCATAAATTCCACCGTTTCAGCAGAAAGAATGGAGAAATTCAGGTGGAGGAAGGTGAGGAGCAGTAGGAGTTGAACACAAATACTGTATGGCTGAGGGTAGAAAGATTTAGATGGAAATGACAGGATCAGAAGAGCACTTGATCTGGCTTTCCAACTTGTATTTCCAAGAACGTCACCATTCCAATCAACAACATATTTCTTGGTTCTCTTAACATTTATACGCAATTTACTCCTTTGTCAAGACCCAGTTCACAGTGTAGCTTTGTCTAACTTCATTTTTGAACTTAAAAATTAGGACATTCATACCAGTCTTCATGCTGTAAAAAACAGAGGCCCACATGAAGTGCCGAGACATTATTCAGTGATGATAGGTGAAGTTCCCACTGTGACTTGCTACTTACATCCCGTAACATTACAGCACACAGGTGGTATGCTGATGAGGGAAATACATGTGTAGCCTCGGGCAGATAATGAAGTCATACAGCTGTTTCATGCATTCTGGAAAAATGACTCAGTAAAAATTACAGTTTGTCCCATGGCAATATTCTTTTACCTACAGTGTATATATGAAATGAGGCGTCTTTTGTTCAATGAAACCATGAGCTTGTTCATCAAAATTCTATGAGTTTTAACTCCTTTGAGTGGATGAGATGACCACAGTATAGCTCACAATACACTATGGCTATTCACAACATTGGGAATGCTTGTATACAGCTATTGGTTGGCCCAATACAATATACAGTATCATACTTTATGGTAGGAATATTATTTTAAAATACTGCACATTGATGTGACCTCGCACATAATACGACCCCTACAGTTGTTAAGGTCTTCTACAGGAAAAATAGATAAACCTGTTCCTTGCCATGGGGTCTTTTTTTAAATATTTTTCTATGGTAATTCTATCACTAAAACAGAAATATGTAAAAATGCTCTTTTCTTTTCCTGTCTGGTACTCACTGTGCAATTGGGATCACCCTGTGCAGGAAGGAGGGGGGGGTGTGCCTGCAGTGAAGTGCCGGGACAAAATGGCCGCATCTGCTTACCTGTGGTCCCTCCTTTGCAGCTCCACAGGTCCTCCGCTGTCAGCCTCTCGCAGCGCTGGGACCAGATCCCTATCAGGGGGTTCCCTGCTGCTGCGGCTCTCACCTCCTCAGGTCGGTGCCACCCGCTCTGTTCGTGCCAGAGCCGTGTTGGGACAACCGGGAGCTCCCGGCGGCCATCTTGGATTGTTTCCCCATAGGTAAATACAAGGCTGCGAATATAGTGCGAGTGCAGGTTTTGGCAGGGCTAGTTAAGGCAAAAAACCTTGCACTATATTTGGGCCAATACGGTAAATAAAGTATGGCAGAAATAAATGTTTCTCATTTTTTAACCACCTTTTGTTTGGACATTATACCTTTTGAGTCCCTCATTTACTATGCAAAATGGTGGCAAGCTGTGTGCAGAAGGGAATCATTGAGAAGCAGAGACACATAGGCTGAGATTTGCTAAGCCACGGTGAAGGGTATCGCACCTCGATTCGGCATTAACTGACATTCAAATCAATGGCAGTTAATGCTAGCTTGGTGTGCGATACCCCATATGAGAGCTTGATGAATCTGCCCTATGCATAATATATGATAATATATAATGATCTCAATTGATATACAGGGATATCATTATATATATATAATAGTGTGTGAACTGTGAACCTGGACTCTGAGAAAGGTAGACAGGCGAAAAATCGATGCATTTGAACAGTGGTGCTGGAGACGTCTGCTACGCATTCCGTGGACAGCCAGAATAACGAACCAAGCAGTTCTGGAACGGATCAAACCAAAAATCTCACTGGAGGCCAAGACAAAAAAGCAAAAGCTCTCCAACTGTGGTCACATCATGCAAAGCAAGTCGCTTGAGAAGGACGTCATGCTTGGAATGATGGGTGTCAAAAGAGGAAGAGGCCGCCCAAGAACTCGCTGGCTAGATACCATCAAGAAAGATTCTGGACTGAACCATAGCAGAATTGAAAGAAGCCGAGAGAGATCGGAAGACATGGAGCACACTGATCCATAGAGTGGCCGAGAGTCGTACTCGACTGAACGGATAAGGAACGAAAGTGTGCGAACTGCTTTTATCATGCAATTTTCATATTGATCCAATATTTAATTGTAACTGCATTTCTTTAAGAACATTTTTAAAAATACAAAACATAATAGTAATGTAGTATTACATGTGTAAGTATCACAAGAGAGGAAATAAACTAAAAACAATCATTTAGAACATAAAATATAGTTTGGGCCTTGAGGACCCTGAGACACTCAACTATCAGACATTTCACAATAGCAAATACACCCATAGTAATATATACATACAAATGTTGAAATCATTTATACACCTAAATAAATCACATTTTTGGGCGTCATTTCCATTGAAATATTTGTATGCCAGTTTAGTATCATTTGTTTTGTTCGATTGGAAATCCAGCCTTAAAGGATCAATCCTGCCAAAGTAGTAAATTCATATTTTGACATCATTGAATTCAAGGGATCCTTCAGAGCGAAATAATTTTATTTTCAGCTCCGGAGACCACTTTGCTCACGTGTATTCACATTTCGGTGCCGTTGCTCACTCATGTAAAATCCAACATGGTTGCCAGTATTGTCCAAGAGGACGCTACAAACCATTACTTGTGGCTTCCCATTGGCCCGCGGATCCTGCAAGATTTGGGGACCATATTGGTTCCTCAGGAGGGAGCACCGGCACTTTCACCATTATGCATCTTCAGAACCAGGAGATTCTAGGAGCATTGCTCAGTCCTGTAGGACCCCCTACTACCAATTATGTAAGAAAATCTATTCAACACAATTCTTAAAGGCAGGATTTATTCATTTGTATAGCTCGCTTTACCTCCCCCCTAGTTATTTATTTCTCTAGTACTTCAAACTGGGGTACTGTGATCCTAGAAAGATTTATGCTCTGGAAATACTGATATAGTATCACTGGAGTTAACTCACTGATACACCCTACTGAAAAGTCTACAAAAAGGGGCTTGGCATTCTTATGTACATTTCTTACCATAGAACTGTGTTTAATTTACCAGTATGTACTAGATGTTGGCTCTCTACTTCTGTTGACGCTCACAGAACCACAGTCTCGCATACTCATCTTTATATAGTTATAGGGTAATAGGAGCCACTGCATCATGAGTTTTCATGAGAAATTACTGAAAGTGGATGGAATCTGTCAAAACTTAACTTCGTTACTTGTCCTATTTTCTTTGTAAATGTTTTTGTGACTGGATTCTCTGGTGGACCTGAAATGTTTAACATCAATGTTGTTTCAGCATCCAAGTTTCTTACGGTTGCTGGAGACGGTTTTACAAGTGGTAGTGTTTTTGTAGGTGCCCTACACTGATTAGTACAGACACAATCATAGATTTTTCTATGTCGAGTTAGTTCTGTAGTATAGAAGGTTTACCTAATGAATGAGAGGAAAGGGAGAAATAGACCAAATGTAATAGTTTGTATAGGTATCCTTGAATGTTTTATGCATATTCTAAGAACTGAATAAAAACTGATATTTAGGCATGGAAGTTGGTGGTCTTCCAGGCAATATGGGATCTGAAAGTGCTAAATCCTTTTATAAACAAACCTTGATTCAGACTGGAATGTCTTGGCTTGATCTTAAAGGTGATATTATGGGGACTTTTAGCTATGGACTAGCCTCAAATATAATTATCTCCACATTCCAGTCATCAGCAGTGCCTAAGGTCTAAATAAGCTAAATTGTATTTCCACTGGAAATGTATTAGAAGTAACCCCTTCACTGTTCAAGCGGCTTGTAGTGCATTGTAGAACAGTGTTTGCCTGGTCACTCTAGTTCTGACTAGGTTAAAACCTTAGAGTTGGGATTTTTTTAATTTAAATTGTATTCTTTCATGAAATTTGTTGAAGAAAAACATAACGTTTGCCATAACATCTGTTGGTTCAAGACCTACTGTATGTTTGTGGGTTGTGTACATGGTACCAAAGTTTATTTTATAAGTATTAACAGCCCTTTACATTCGGTGGTCAGGTGTCTTACTGTAGTTACTGATCCTTTTCAAATATTTTCAGCTTCTGGACTCTTATCCTTTGAGATAAATTCTGTGGCCTTTTGTCTTGTATCGGTATCCTGAAGCCAGGGTCACGAATGGTGTGTGAATGACTCCAGGTAGCTTAACTCGTGTCTCACCTCTTCCAAAGCACAAACAAGTCCTTTTCTCTTTCTTGGTTTTATTGAGGGAAAACACAGGGAGATAGGTGCTTGTAGATGGAGTGTGGGGAGAGAGGGCTTCTCTGTCTGCTGTGCAGTGTATCAATAATGAGACAGTGTAAAACAAAAAGGCCTTGCTGGGGTGATAGCAGGCAGTTACTCACTCAGAGTCCAGGGTCAAAAGGAAATGAGGAGTAAGGGTCACACTAGATAGGAAGTGGGACTATACTAACTGTCAGCAAGGACAGGGGGGTAGGAATAGCCCACTCTCAGCTAGGAGAATATGAGCTGCAGGCAACCAACACAGGCTGTGTAAACGACATGTTGCAATAATGTTGCATTTTACATACAGCGTTGCTGCTGGGACAGGGGAAACTGACAGGCAACTAAAGAAGGGAGAAATGAATCCCATAACTAAAGGGGAAGACAGAGGAATATGGAATCTAGTTCCAGGACACTCCCCGTCTGGTATCTGGAGATACCACTATTTTAGGTATGTGTGGAACATATGTGCAATACAACATAACATGCAAACTCATGTCCACATAACGATGGGATACCGTCCGGTACCACCAGCTTAAGTCCTTGTCATCTCGGTAAGGTAGGTGAATGCACAGCTCTAGGTTAGCTTGATGCACCACAATGTCTCTCAGAGTCCATAGAACTGGTAGCCAGTTCTTCTTTGTGATAGTCCGATTTTGGCATTAGGAGGATAGTCTCTGTGATAGGTCTCAAAAAAGTCTTAACGACCCCGTTCTGGGTCACCCGAACTTCCACTTTGCGGACCCTTTCATCTTCGCTTGGGAAGGTTTTGATTATAAGTCCCATGGGCCACTCGTTTCTTGTTACCTGTTTGTCTTTCAACAAAACCACGTCTCCTACTTGGATGTCCGGTTTAACCGTTTGCCATTTATGGCGTTCTTGGAGTGTCACTAGATACTCGCGTCTCCAGCGATCCCAAAATGTGTTAGCCAAGTGCTGCACCTGTCTCCACTGTCGCTTGTACATATCTTTAGAGTGGAAGCCTTCGACTGGGGTGGGGATGTTCCCTACTTTCTGGGTTAGCAGCATTGCTGGCGTCAAAATACTTGGCGATTCTGGATCCGTTGACACTGGAATCAAAGGCCTAGCATTGATTATCGCTGATATTTCGGCCATGAATGTGGTTAACACTTCGTGAGTGAGTCGAGTCAGGTTGCTTTTTAGCATCATAGAGTCCAAGATACGCCGGACTACCCCGATCATGCGTTCCCATGCTCCGCCCATGTGAGAGGAGTGAGGAGGGTTGAATGTCCACGTGCACTCTTGGTCGCGCAAGTATCTTTTGATACTATTGTCTCTATTATCTTTAGTGTCTATTTGTAATTCCTTACATGCCCCAAC
Organism: Ascaphus truei; assembly: GCF_040206685.1. NCBI lineage: Eukaryota > Metazoa > Chordata > Amphibia > Anura > Ascaphidae > Ascaphus > Ascaphus truei. Next base: position 37,846,170 of record NC_134499.1, read on the forward strand.
GAAATTGGTACCACAATCGGAGCGTATTTGTTTAACTGGTCCTCTGACTGCAAAGAACCTTCTGAAGGCATTTATGAAGCTTGAAGCATCCATAGATTCTATAACCTCGATGTGTATAGCTCGTGTACTCATGCAGGTGAAGAGTACCGCCCATCGTTTGCTGTTTGCTAGTCCGCCCCTAGTTCTACGCGAGATGACCATCCAGGGCCCAAATACATCAAGTCCTACATAGGTAAAGGGGGGTTCTGTATTAAGTCTGTCGACAGGTAGATCCGCCATCCTTTGGTCTTGGCTTTTGCCTCTCAGCATTCGGCACCTAACACATTTGTGGAGATTACTGGCCACGCACCTTTTCATGCCAACGACCCAAATGCCCGCCGCCCTAATGGCGCCTTCGGTGAAGTGTCGTCCCTGATGCATGACTTGTTCGTGGTAGTGGCGCACCAACAAAGTGGCGATGTGATGCCGGCCAGGGATGATAAGAGGGTGGCTTTCCTCCCTGCTCAGTTGGGACTTATTGAGGCGGCCTCCTACTCTCATGAGGCCGTCGTTGTCGATGAAGGGATTCAACTTCCAAAGTGGACTGTTTTTGTTAACACTCTTCTTTCCGCGAATGCAATTGATCTCTTCCGCATATGTTTCCCTTTGAACATGACTGAGAACAGTTTCCTTAGCCTTTGTAATTTCCTCTACGGTGCGCAGCTCTTTGCAGATGTGCCAGCCGTGGCAACCGGTAGTTTTACCGTCTGGTGTCTGGCTACTGTTCGCAGAAGGGCCGTCCACTTTGAGAAGCGTTGGAATCGATGTGATCCGAATGCGTTTTTGTGCGATACATTGGTGAGTACCACGGATACTTGTGGGGGCCTTATCTCCGTATCCTTTTCGGGATCCACTAGTTCAAAATCGTCAACTGGGGTTGGTAGCGTTTCCGCAGGCTGCGCAAGAAACATTGGTCCTGTGAGCCACGACGTATTCTGCAGTTGAGATGCGGGTACTGATCTGGTGGCGTGATCTGCGGGATTTTGCTCTGTGGGCACGTGGTGCCATTGTTCTGGTTGGGTTGACTTCCTGATTCTTTCTACGCGGTTAGCTACGTATACGTAGAATCTCCTTTTCTTATTGTAGATGTATCCCAGTACCACCTTGCTATCTGTGTAGAGTTTGACGGCATCTGGTTTGCTGTCCATCTCATTCTCGATAAGCTCCGCCAGTTCTACTGCTAACACTGCACCACACAGCTCGAGTCTGGGTATAGTATGGTCAGGTTGTGGCGCCAGCTTAGCTTTGCCAAGGATGAACCTGATGTGGCAACTTCCATCCACGTCCGTGGTTTTTAGGTAGGCCACCGCTGCTATAGCTTTGGTGGAGGCATCTGAGAACACGCAAAGCTCTTTGCTGTGTGCGGCGGTGAGAGATATAGGTGAATAGGGGCGTGGGATTTGAAGTTGCTCGAGGGCCTTCAGGGAGTGTTTCCACGTTTCCCACTCTTTCCGTTTTTCTGGAGGTAGTGGGGTGTCCCATTCCTGTTTTTCGAAGGACATTTCTCTGAGGAGGGACTTCCCTTGTATAGTGACAGGAGCCACGAATCCTAGCGGGTCGTAGAGACTGTTAACGGTGGACAGGACTCCGCGACGTGTGAAGGGTTTTTCTTCGATGGCTACCTGGAACGTAAAGGTGTCTGTTTTAAGATTCCAGCTTATCCCCAGGCTCCGCTGTATGGGAGGCGTGTCGGTCCCCAGATCCAAATTCTTGAGATCTGGTGCTTGATCATCTGCGTGAAACGCCTTCATCACTGTGGCACTGTTGGAAGCTATTTTGTGCAACCTTAGGTTGGCCTTCGCTAACATCTTTTGTGTCCTCTTGAGTAGATCTACGGCTTCTTCTTCGGTGGGAACTGATTTTAATCCGTCGTCCACATAGAAGTCTCTTTCGACGAAGCTCCTGGCGTCTTTCCCGAACTCTGCTTCTCCGTCTTGGGCCGTTCTTCTGAGGCCGTAGGCTGCCACTGCAGGTGATGGGCTGTTCCCGAAGACATGCACTTTCATGCGGTACTCCGTGATTTCTTTTTCTACGTCGTCATCTTGGTACCACAGGAATCTTAGGTAGTTACGGTTGTCTTCTCGCACAAGGAAGCAGTGGAACATCTGTTGAATGTCTGCGGTTACGGCGATAGGTTCCTTGCGGAAGCGGATCAGCACTCCCAGAAGACTGTTCGTCAGATCCGGCCCGGTGAGGAGAACATCGTTTAGGGAGACTCCCTGATGCTGAGCGCTGGAGTCGAATACCACTCGGATTTGGCCAGGTTTCTGGGGGTGGTAGACGCCAAACGACGGGAGGTACCAGCATTCTTCGCCTTCTTTCATTGGGGGCGCCGACTCTGCATGGCCACTGTGGAAGATTTTTTGCATGAAGGCCACAAAGTGTTCCTTGGTCTCCGGTTTCCTTTGTAGGTTACGGCGGAGCGAAGCGAGCCTAGACATAGCATGGTCTCTGTTGTTTGGGAGGCGTCTTCTTGGCGAGCGGAAAGGTAGTGGGGCCACCCAACTGCCCAATTCGTCCTTGAAGAGCTCCTTATCCATTAACCTCAAGAATTCTTTGTCTTCCATTGATGGCGCCTGTTTGTCGTCGTCCTTTGTTGTCTGGAACACTGTACTCCCTAGGTCGTTGGGGTATTTTCTTGCCACAGGCGCGTCTCCGTAGTTCCTTTTGGTCTCGAGCTTCTCGTGGACCTGAAAGTGGTTCGGACAAGGTTTGAAGTGGGATATACGACCGTTCTCCAACAAGTTCGTCTGTAGGGCGCCTACGTTGTCGGGTCCTCGTATCCTGTCTATGCATACTTCTCCAACTACCACCCATCCTAGATCGAGCCTTTGGGCGCTTGGGCCGTTGTGGTCCCCATTTCGCTGTTCGCGGATCTTGTGTGCTCTCATGATGTCTCTGCCAAGTAGCAGCAGGATCTGGGCATCTTCGTCTAGTGGTGGGATATGATCGGCAATGGTTTTTAGATGGGGATGGTGTCGCGCCACGTCTGGCGTGGGGATCTCAGTCCTATCTTCCGCCATGTGATTGCACTCGATGAGTGTGGGAAGGGGCATGCTCACTTTGCCGTCTATTGAGCATATGGTGTAGCCATTCACTCTTCTCCCTGTAGTCTCCATTCGCCCTGCGCACGTTCTGAGAGTGTAAGGAGAAGTACTGTCTTGTATGCCGAACATATCGAAGAATTCTGACCTGACCAGCGATCGGTTGCTCTGGTCGTCGATGATTGCATACATCCGTTTGGCTCTTTGGGGTTGTCCCTCTGGGTGCACTGCTACCAGACATATTTTAGAGCAAGATCTACCGTCGTCTCCTTCTCCGCATACTTCTGTGCATTTGGATGCTACTGACGTCGGGGGGGGTGTGTCTCCCACTTCTTCCTCCCCGCCCTGCTTTGTCGGAGGGTTAGGGGCTTTGCTTGCTTTGGGCTTCATAGCTTCCGGGTGTAGAGCGGCTATGTGCCTGTCGCTATCGCACTCTGTGCATTTCATAGCTTCTTTGCAGTCCTTGAATAAATGAGTTGTGGAAGCACAACATTTGAAACAGGCTCCCCATTCCCTGAGTAGGTTCTTTCGCTCCTCTATGGGTTTCATCCTGAATCCGAAGCACTTGTTAAGTGGATGCGGCTTTTTGTGGATAGGGCATTCTTTGTTAAGGTCCCTTGGTTTTTTGTCCCTGTCGGCCGTCTGGCTGGGACTCGCGTGGGTCGTAGGGGGCACGTCCGTCCTGTGGACCGAGATGGGTGTTCTGGAGTCCTTGCACCTTGCTGTTGACCTTTCGTTCCTCGGGTGGCTAACGCTGGATGTGGTTTGCGCCCCTAAGACGAAGCTGGGGTCGTTTCTTGTCTTTGCCGCTTCGCAGATGAAGCTCACGAAGAATGAGAATGGGGGGAAGACAACCTGCTTCTCCCTTTTGTATTTGGAACCTTGTGAAAGCCACCTTTCTTGGAGGTTGAAGGGTAGCTTCTCCAGGATAGGTCTCACTCCACGAGCTGAATCTAGGGCGTTGAGACCTATTAAGGAATGGTCTTTCCTTGCGAACTCCAGTTCTTGCAGCAGGTCTCCAAGATCTCGTAACTTCGAGTAGTCTTTACTCGTGATCTTGGGGAAGCTCTCGATTCTTTTGAAGAGTGAATCCTCGACTGCTTCAGGGCTGCCATAGGTCTCTTCTAGCCTTTCCCACACTAGGTCCAGACCTACTTGGGGTTGATGTGCGTTTGCCGTCCGAAGTCTCTGCGCTTGCTCCCTGGATACGTTCCCCAAGAACTTAACTAACAGGTTGAGCTCTTCCCTTGCTGAGAAGTCCAAGCTGTCGATTGCGTCTTTGAACGTGAACTTCCACGTCCGGTAGTTCTCAGGGCGGTCGTCGAAGCTGATGAGTCCTGCGTGCACCAAGTCGCGCCGGATCATGTACTTGGCTATGTCTGTCAGACCTGAGACGTCGGCGCGTTTGCCCCGTTCTGAGGTAGTTGCTGGGACGGTCTGTGCGGTCGCCTCTTCCTTGGCGTGGACGCGTGATGGCTGCTGGCCAGTGTGAGGGGCTGTTTTCTCCCGCGTGGGTGTACCTGGATTACGAGCCTGTGGTGGTGCATCCGTGTGCGCCCTGGCGTGTGGATCACTGTTGCGGCTGTGGCTATCCCAGGCAGCGTGTGCCATTGACGGAGCAGCGTCTTCTCCTCGTGGTCCTAGCGAGTCTTCGTTGTCTGTGGTGTCGCTCCCTCCGTGTTGAGATGGTGCGCTGGTGTTTACACTGAAGAGGCTCCTTACGTAGTCTTCAGTGCGTTGGGCTGGATCCTCTGAAGCTATCCGTCTGTACGGTAGCTCCCCGCCGTCCTGTCTCGCAGCTGCTTCTAGGACTTCGGCTTGGGCTATGGCGGCAGCGGCGTCCTCTTCTTTGCTTAGAGCCTCTAGATCCGCGTCTAATTCGGCCTTTCTACGCGCATTGGCAGCGGCGGTGGTAGCATTGGCAGCGGCGGCAGTAGCAGCGGCGGCGGCATTGGCAGCGGAGGCGGCCTGCTCCTCCTCTTCTATGCGCGCCTTTTCTGCCCTTACGGCTGCCTCTCTCCGACCATATTCGGCCCTGGCACGTGCGGCCTCTGCTGTGGCTCGCGCCTTGGTAGCGCTCGCGCTTGCGCTAGACGCGTGAGATTGCACTGATCTTGCTGACCTTGATGAGTGTCTGGATGTGCTTGAGCGCTGCGATGCAGTTTCCAGCAAAAGGTCTTTTCTCACGCTTTGAGCGTCTGTGATGGCGGCCCGCACGCGGCTGTCACGTGCAAGATCAATGTTATTTTGTAAGTCTCTTTCTTGCAGGCTTTCGCCGGTGTTGGTTCTGGTCAAGTAGGTGATGTATGTTTCTGACAGCCCTTGGTAGCACGAGTGATCAGACTTTATTTGAATAATTGCCTGCGCGAGCTGTTGTGCATTATCGCCAATACTAACGACATTGCGTAACTCCAATGCGGTTGTTTCCCAGGCCAACTCTAATTTAGCGCGGTGCGCTTCAATGTCGCTCTCATATTTTTCGCGGCCCTTTTGTGTCAGTGTGACTGTCCGTTTGGGCCTTGCGCCTGCCTGCGCCTGTTGCAGATGCGCAGCGGTCTCTGTGTCTGAGAGATCGCTTTCCTGCGTGATGTCTGGTGAGGCTCTGAGTTCTGCCATGCTGTAGGTGTGTGTAGGCCTTTTGCCAGTGCGTGTGGCGTGCGGTCTTTTACCTTGTCAGCGTAGGGCGTCTGTCTCAGATAGTGCCGAGCGGTGTCCTGCAGCGTGCAGCGTTGGGGTAGCTGTACTTACAGGTGTCCGTAGGCTCCTCACTGTGGGGCTGAGCAGCGGGTGGACTCAGACAGAGAAAAAGGCAGTTAGGTTTGTGTGTACAGTCTGTTTGCAAAGCTGCTGCCTTGTGTGCAGGGACTATTCTGTATAGCATAAAGTCTTTGAGTAGTAGCTGCTGTGTGATTCCCCAACACAGGTCTTTGTTTTACTATCCTGAAGCCAGGGTCACGAATGGTGTGTGAATGACTCCAGGTAGCTTAACTCGTGTCTCACCTCTTCCAAAGCACAAACAAGTCCTTTTCTCTTTCTTGGTTTTATTGAGGGAAAACACAGGGAGATAGGTGCTTGTAGATGGAGTGTGGGGAGAGAGGGCTTCTCTGTCTGCTGTGCAGTGTATCAATAATGAGACAGTGTAAAACAAAAAGGCCTTGCTGGGGTGATAGCAGGCAGTTACTCACTCAGAGTCCAGGGTCAAAAGGAAATGAGGAGTAAGGGTCACACTAGATAGGAAGTGGGACTATACTAACTGTCAGCAAGGACAGGGGGGTAGGAATAGCCCACTCTCAGCTAGGAGAATATGAGCTGCAGGCAACCAACACAGGCTGTGTAAACGACATGTTGCAATAATGTTGCATTTTACATACAGCGTTGCTGCTGGGACAGGGGAAACTGACAGGCAACTAAAGAAGGGAGAAATGAATCCCATAACTAAAGGGGAAGACAGAGGAATATGGAATCTAGTTCCAGGACAATCGGTCTTTTCAAAGTTGATTATTGTAGACATTGCTCATTATCTAACCTACACCGGGATTCATGAAGCTCCGATCTGGCATTAACTGGCATCGAATTGTATGGCAGTTAACGCCCAACCTAGAGCTTGAAGCTGCCCCATAATGTGAATTGCATTGGATGGTAGGCCACTATGGGTCAAACATTTCTGATGGCTAAATCCTTCATCAGACTTTAGCTAGTTAACACAGCTTTTAAGAAAAGCATGGGTTTAGATGCAAAGCCAGTCAAACCACTCACAGACAGCTGTTTCAACCTTTTGGGTAGATAGAGGGTTGTGCACGCACTCAGACATACAGGTGATAGTGGGGTATTAGCTGCCGGTGCGCTGGTTCTGGGGAGCTCCTGGCATCCCCAAAATAGTCCAGTAGAAAAGAAGAAGCAGGCACGCGGTCTTAATCAGCAGTGAATGGGTTTAATGTGCCAAGAAATCCAACGTTTCGGCAGTGATACTGAGCCTACACCTGAGAGAGGCAGTGATACTGAGCCTACACCTGAGAGAGGCAGTGATACTGCCTTTCTCGAGGTGTAGGCAGTACTGCAGAAACGTTGGATTTCTTGGCACATTAAACCCATTCACTGCTGATTAAGACCGTGTGCCTGCTTCTTCTTTTCTACTTAACCTTTTGGGTCACATCAGTGTGAGGTTGGTTGTACTGGCTTTACAATTTTCAAGCTGGGTACATACAGTTGTGTAAAAAAGAAAGTACACCCTCTTTGAATTCTATGGTTTACATAGCAGGACATAATAACAATCATCTGTTCCTTAGAAGGTCTTAAAATTAGGTAAATACAACCTCAGAAGAACAACAACACATGACATATTACACCATGTCATGATTTATTTAACAAAAATAAAGTAAAAATGGAGAAGCTATGTCTGAAAAACTAAGTACACCGTTACTGCTTCCATAGGAATTAAGATGCTAAGTAGCAGACAGGTGCTGCTAATCAAATGCCCTTGATTAATCATCAGCGAATGAGTAGTGTGACCACCTCTATAAAAGCCGAAAGTTTTAGCAGTTTGCTGGTCTGGAGCATTTAGGTGTGTGTTAACACAATGCCAAGGAGGAAAGACATCCGCAATGATCTTAGAGAAGCAATTGTTGCTGCCCATCAATCTGGGAAGGGTTATAAGGCCATTTCCAAACAATTTAAAGTCCATCATTCTACAGTGAGAAAAATTATTTAAAAGTGGAAAACATTCAAGACAGTTGCCAAAACATTCAAGACAGTTGCCAATCTTCCCAGGAGTGGACATCCCAGCAAATTCACCCCCATGTCAGACCATGCAATGCTCAGAGAAATTGCAAAAAAACAAGAGTTACATCTCAGATACATGCTCAGGCCTCAGTTAGCATGTTAAATGTTAAAGTTCATAACAGTACAATTAGAAAAAGACTGAACAAGTATGGTTTGTTTGGAAGGGTTGCCAGGAGAAAGCCTCTTCTCTCTAAAAAGAACATGGCAGCATGGCTTAGGTTTGCAAAATTGCATCTGAACAAACCACAAGACTTCTGGAACAAAGTCCTTTGGACAGACGGGACCAAAGTGAAGATGTTTGGCCATAATGCACAGCGCCACGTTTGGCGAAAACCAAACACAACATATCAGCACAAACAGCTCATACCAACTGTCAAGCACCGTGGTGGAGGGGTGATGATTTGGGCTTGTTTTGCAGCCACAGGACCTGGTAACCTTGCAGTCATTGAGTCGACCATGAACTCCTCTGTATACCAAAGTATTCTAGAGTCAAATGTGAGGCCATCTGTCCGACAGCTAAAGCTTGGCCGAAATTGGGTCATGCAACATGAAAATGATCCCAAGCACACCAGCAAATCTACAACAGAATGGCTGAAAAAGAAAAGAATCAAGGTGTTGCAATGGCCCAGTCAAAGTCCAGACCTCAACCCGATTGAAATGCTGTGGCTGGACCTTAAAAGAGCTATGCATAAACAAATGCCCACAAACCTCAATGAACTGAAGCAACATAAAGAAGAGTGAGCCAAAATTCCTCCACAACGATGTGAGAGACTGATAAAGTCATACAGACAATGATTACTTCAAGTTATTGCTGCAAAAGGTGGTTCTACAAGCTATTGAATCATACGGTATACTTAGTTTTTCACACATGGCTTCTCCATTTTGGCTTTATTTTTGTTAAATAAATAATGACGGTGTAATATGTCAGCGGTGCGCAATCTGTGGGGCGCGACCCCCAGGGGGGGCGCGAGACTGCCGACGGGGGGCGCGGGGTTTACAGAGGCCCCGCGCGCTTCCCGAAGGCACTTAAATTAAGTGCCGGGGGAGCTGCAGGGCCTCTGTAAACCATACTTACCCGTGGCTCCAGCGGCTTCCTCCCGACGTCGCCATGGCAACGCGGCGTCAAAATGACGCTGCGAGGTCATGTGACGTCACGTTGCTATGGCAACGTGACGTCATTACGCCGGAGCGCGGGTAAGTTGGGGTTGGTTGGGGGCGCGGGAGCGAGGGGACAGCCGTCAGGGGGGCGCAGGGAAAAAAGTTTGCGCCCCCCTGTAATATGTCATGTGTTGTTGTTCATCTGAGGTTGTATTTACCTAATTTTAAGACCTGCTAAGGAACAGATGATTGTTATTATGTCCTGATATGTAAAACCATAGAATTCAAATAGGGTGTACTTTCTTTTTCACACAACTGTATATGTCATTTTTCAGGAGCACTGATTCACTACACATTTGAGACACCCTCTTCTCATATTAGCACACAGTTCAGTATACAGTATGTAAAAGACATGACCTCGCAACCTCAAGCTTCCCCTCACCTTGCTCCTGTAATATAAAATAACCACAGACACCAAACTGGAGGTTAAACAGCCGCAGCTTTATTAACCACAATCATACACTCAAACAATTTAACTCACATGTTACCCTGCCAGGGGACCCAAACCTTTACCAGACCATTGGCACCAAGCTGTGTTTCCATTACCCAGTCAGGTACCGCCCTGCACACTGGCTACACCCAAATTAGTCAACCCCTCTGAGGCAGCTCAAAGTGGATACAGCTCCCTCTCTCCAACTGCCTTGCATAGGTATGGAAATATTACACCACCCACTGTAGTTCATTTGGTGGAATAAAACCCTGTCAAACTTGCCGAAACTGTTATAATGATTGCCACAAATATTCTGAACTGTAATATCTTCCCCAAACATCAATATTAACCGTATAAAACAGGTTCACGTAACCTATCCCCATGCATATTGCATGACTGCGCTCACTATCACGTCACCCACCACCCCCTTCCAAGAGGTCCTCCTCCTCTGACCCTTCAAACCCCATCAACCCTGAGATCCTCCAGCAGATACCAGGGAAACGGGGGGCTGTGGGTGAGAAACAGCCATAAGAGGGGTTAGTAACCCCCAATCATAAAGGGGAGAAATTGTGAGGGGCTCAGCTCAGCATTCATGTCGCTGTCACTGCTCTCTTTCTCTTTATTCTATTTGGCCCATGCAGTCAACTTGAAAGCACACAAAATAATGCAGGCTTGCCACCCCAAATGCAAGGTGAGGTGGTACAGCAGGGGACCTCTGAGAATACCAAACACATGGAATTGTAATGCTCCTCTCGGGAATGCATGATATATTGGGCTGCATGGCTGTATGCTGTTAATGCACCATGCATGTTTGTAGGGCAACCTTTTTTTATACCTATTTAGCAAAGTCTCCCAGCGGCCCAACGGATGTAAGAAAACAGAACTAGATTTATCAGGGAAAGAAGCCATTTGCTCTGTATTGCCAATGGTTTTCAGCCAGGAGACTTTGTGTAACAGACCCCGCTGAGCTCCGGTATTTTCTGTTTTCAGTACATTCATTTAGTATTGATTTCAAATAGCAAACCTGAAAGCCATATTCAATGGGACTGCCGTGTTGGGAGCAATATTATACAATGCAGCATTGAAAAACAATACTAACCATGAACTTTGGGGAAATATTCCATTGAACTATGAACATTCAGATGCAGGTGGCCTGGAAAGTGTAGAATTATATTATTGTGCATTTACCAAGCAGGGCTATCAGTTAGGCCCAGTATTGTGATCCTTGCACATTCGTAATGGTGTATTCTATATATCCGCTGAAGTGCCGGGCCGTATCCTGCACATTTCTCCATTAAAGCCATATGGCATTTTCGAGCGAAAATGTCCTGATCAGGCGCTGTCTCGGCTATTGAATAAACCAGGGCGGCCAACTCCAGTCCTCAAGGGCAACCAACAAGTCAGGTCTTCAGGAGATCCCTACTTCAGCAAAGGTGGCTCAATAAGTGGCTCAGTCAACGACTGTTGATGGCCCTTGAGGACTTGAGTTGCCCCCTCCTGGAATAAAACCTTAAGTATTTCACATGCTTATATCTCGTGTTCGGAGCATAAAAATAGCTTTGGAAAGGGCATCAGGAGATCTTAGCAAGTAAAAAAATAAAATGCAATCAAAATGGTGATTAGTGCAGACTGCTGGTCTAAAGTATACTGGTGCACATATTTAAAAGTAAGTTATAAATCGTGTTCCTAAAAGCATATATAAAATGCTCTTTCTTAAGCACATATAATAATACTGTATAATGTATGGAGGGGAGGATAGTGGGAAAAGCACATATGTAAACAATATAAACAAGCTCACGTGCAGGGCATGCTTCACATTTTCTTGTTTTAATTGACAGTAAAATGACGTTCTTCTAAAATGTATTTACTGTAGCACTGTACCACAAAGCCATATGTTTCAGCATCAACATGTTTTAATTGTGCATATTCAGAATTTAGACAACCTAAAATAACTTTTAGTACAGTCAGAAGGCATAATCATGTATTGATTTACTTACTGTATAGAAATCAATAGTTTAACATGACAAATTTATTTGTGACTATTCCTAAATAAACTTTAAAGCACAGAAACAGAATACCGGATACCTTATAAAAAAAATAACATACCTGCTACATGCTCAAAAACACAGATATTTATGGTATTTTGGATAGAAGTTCCATTTATGGTTATTTTTTTTAACATAATACAGTAGTTGCCTAATAAGAGCCAGGTATTGTCTTATTCAGAAGGTGTGCGAAACCTTTTGTTCTTTCTACAAGAACTTTCTTAAATCTGCAAACCAACGGTGCGAATTCTTTGATGTGCAACCGTTTAAAATATAATGACAAATCTCTTCCTGACAAGCATTGTTTGTAATGGCCCCAGATGACAAGGTTGCTGTTTTATGATGTCCTTTTCAAGCGAGATTAAAAGGGTGGAAATATATTACAGTAGGGCGACAAGCTGGTTTATGGTACGATCTTTCTTCCGGCATTAAAGCAACCTATTATTGAGTAACCTCCCGAATACAGTGAACATGACATTACATAGTTTACCTGTTTACAAATATCAAACCATATGAATTATGACTTCCTGAAGTGGGGGTCAGTTTTCATCTGTAAAATCTTTAGATCTTTAATTAAATTTCAGGATTATGGATTACGAGCTGTGGGGAAGTTACTTTGTGCCGTGGAACCTAACAAATGTGCAAGGAATCGGCTTTTGGCAAGAACACTTGAAATTTGCCCTCTCTCCCCAAAGTTGACCCAGTGGATGAAATAGTAGATGTGTGTATGATTCTAGGCATGCCTTCTCCAAAGATCAACATTTGTACACACTTTAGTCACCTTTTATATGCAGTGCCATTGACATTAAGCAGAGAGGCCAGCCTGACAGCACTATACTTTAACACCAGCTAAAGAGTTGCTCTGCTTTTCTTGCCTGGTTTATCTAAAGAGACTCAACACAAAATTACACAGACTAATTGTTTTTTGCCTCAAGGAATTCTCTTCCAGATACTGTATCCTGCTGACTTGCTGGGCTTGGATGTTACTTGGTGTACAATATGTCATTCTGATAGTAGGTTTATTTACCGCAAGGTGCTGTAAACACCCAACCCAATACACATTTAGAATTTTATGAAGTTATAGGATTCACAAGAGTTTACCCAAATAACCTAGCATGTAAGTGCTTATAGGAAATATGAAAGGCATATAACGAACTATTAATGTAACCTTCCACACTGCTGATGTAATTTGTTATGAAAAGACCTGCCATATCCTGAATATCCATAATATTCTTCTAGAAGGCATTTTTTTGTGAATTTAAATCTTTCTTTCTTTCCCTGTTTGAAAGAATGGTAAAATACTGACTAAAAAAATCTAAATGGCAACTCTCTGGTTGGTGATGTATTGGTACCTGCTTTTTTGACTAATATAAAAAAAAAAATTCCCACATAAACCTAAAATGTATCTTAATTCATAGTTCCTTGTTACAAGTGTCATGCAATAGTAATAGAAATGCACACTTCGTTTGCTGGTATACAGATGTGTATCAGGCTTTGCTGTTCTCTTTGGTGTGACATGTTGCGATATATTATGATACAGATGTTGCCCGCGTTATTACTGCTGCCGAGTGTTGCAGCGGGACTTGCAGAACGCGCCAGAGGCAGAAGCACACATTATTTTAAGTCGGCTACGCACAAGAAACAGGCTGGTCTAACATACTATTTCACCAGCATTATCGCGCCAACGACAGTAATAACTTTAGATACATCTGCGACTACAACTTAATTATATCCATGTAAACCCTAACTGAGTTATAATGGAGTGTGTTGTATTATCTGGGGGAACAATGTGATGTGCTACATCCTCAATGTACTGAAAAAACAACGGGGAAAGAACTGTAAGTATTGATGTATGTATACCTATTTATATAGCACCCACAACTTTACCTACCGTAGTGCTTTATAAGAGAGGGAATTATAGTGCAAACAATAAGATCAGACTACAGGAAAGGAGGAAGATCTTGTTTTAAAATAGATAAGAGGTCGAAAGAGTTTTTCATTCGCCGCCTGCAGTGTGTTGGATAGTTAGACTACATTGAGTTATTAAGGGATGTTTGCAATTTTACTGATTCTCTAAACCAACAGATTTTTTGGTAAAGTTGCGATTTTTTGGTAAAGTTGCTTATTAAATAAACCTCAAAGGTGCGATCCGTCAATAACTCCCCTTGGCTTGAATTGAATAAGCTCCAAAAACGTAACAAACCATGAAGAAAGACATGCTGTATAAACGAAAAGGGAACCCTGCCCTCAATACCTCTGCCGAGCACATTTTGGGTGAGATTGCAGTATTGAAAGCATTCAATCCAACTGCTTAACATTGTCTCGGCTAATCAGCCTCCCAATGTATCCATGGATTCATTGTATTATAATCATTGGGAAAATAATGATTGATGCAATCAAAACAGGGATAGACCAGAAATTCCTGTAGGCAATATACAGATTAATATTGCCTTTCATACAAACTGTATCCCTTCCAAAGCACTTTACCAACCACAAAAGAGCCGTCACGCCCTTTAAGCTTTTACGAAAGGCCAAATAAAGGACAGTGGAAAGAAAGATTAAAGAAACCACAGATCAATGGAAGGTTAAGCACAAGGAGGGTTGGATTTTTCCAGGTCATACAGTGAATAAGTGATACTTATAGGATTGAAACATCTCTTTTTTTCACCGAGAGTAACAGCCATAACTCATTTATATATTTTAACGAATAGTTACCTATATAAAACCATGGCTATATACCGTATAACCCAATGGTTAACACGAATCTACAGTATGTACGTTTTCTGTCATTTGTTACTGTTGTGAATGTTTATATTGAAATCTGTAGAATATGCAATACTGTAGCTAAACTTGGTGATCTTTACAAGGACAGCAATATATATATATATATATATATATATATATATATATATATATATATATATACAGTGTTCGACAAATCACCCAAAAATCTACTCGCCCAACCAAAAAATCTACTCGCCACCTAGTCCCGCCCCCAACCCGCCCCTAGTCCCGCCCCCAACCCTAGTCCCGCCCCCAACCCCGCTTTAAAATAAAATATATAAATAAAATACATTTAATAAATTCCTAGTCAGAACAACATTCATTTTTGACATAAATGTATTTATTGTATTACATTATACTACAATTAGGCCTTGTTACGTGTGTGTGTGTGAGTAAATTTCAGATCTAGAAATAAAAGCCAGATGTGAATGACTAGTTTCCTGAACCCCTTAACCAGTGTCTGGACGTCCCCGCTTCACAATATCTAAAGCAGTAATCCCGCCTGGGATCTTACCTGATCCGCAGTCCCTCAATGTCCAGGTACCTCATTCCCGCAATGTTACACATTGGAGGGGATGTGTTCCCTACCTGTCTTCTGGTTAGGGGGGATTCCGATATCTTCGTGTGAAGCTTGAGTCAGATCTGGAAGACAGCAATATAGGTTATTTCGGTGTAGTATAGGGCAAGTAAGATAATAGGGTAAATAAGCGATCCAGAGTGTGGGGGGGTTAGAGAATAGAAGGAGAGAGAGAGTGGGGGGGGAGAGATGAGAGAGTGTGTGGGGGGGGGGAGAGAGAGAGTGTGTGGGGGGGGGAGAGAGAGAGTGTGTGGGGGGGGGGAGAGAGAGTGTGTGGGGGGGGGGAGAGAGAGAGTGTGGGGGGGGAGAGAGAGAGTGTGGGGGGGGGAGAGAGAGAGTGTGGGGGAGAGAGAGAGAGAGTGTGGGGGGGAGAGAGAGAGAGAGTGGGGGGGGAGAAAGAGAGAGTGGGGGGAGAGAGAAGAGAGAGAGAGAGAGAGAGAGAGAGAGAGAGAGTGGGGGCAGAGAGAGAGAGAGTGGTGGCAGAGAGAGAGAGAGAGTGGGGGGGGAGAGAGAGAGAGAGTGGGGGGGGAGAGAGAGAGAGAGTGGGGGGAGAGAGAGAGAGAGAGAGAGTGGGGGGAGAGAGAGAGAGTGGGGGGAGAGAGAGAGAGAGTGGGGGGGAGAGAGAGAGAGTGGGGGAGAGAGAGAGAGAGTGGGGGAGAGAGAGAGAGAGTGGGGGAGAGAGAGAGAGAGAGTGGGGGGAGAGAGAGAGAGAGTGGGGGGGAGAGAGAGAGAGAGTGGGGGGAGAGAGAGGAGAGTGGGGGGAGAGAGAGAGAGTGGGGGGAGAGAGAGAGTGGGGGGAAGAGAGAGGGTGTGGGGAGAGAGAGAGGGTGTGGGGGAGAGAGAGAGGGTGTGGGGGAGAGAGAGAGGGTGTGGGGGGGAGAGAGAGGGTGTGGGGAAGAGAGAGGGTGTGGGGGAGAGAGAGGGTGTGGGGGAAAAAGAGAGTGTGGGGAAAGAGAGAGTGTGGGGGGAGAGACACAGAGGGAGGGAGAAACGGTGGGTGACCACACAGAGGGTGGGTGATACACAGAGAGGTGACTGACTGACTGGGGGGGGGGGTGACTGACTGGGGGGGGTGACTGACTGGGGGGGGGGTGGACTGACTGGGGGGGGGTGACTGACTAGGGGGGGGGGGGGTGACTGACTGGGGGGGGGTGACTGACTGGGGGGGTGGTGACTGACTGGGGGGGTGGTGACTGACTGGGGGGGTGGTGACTGATTGGGGGGGTGGTGACTGATTGGGGGGGTGGTGACTGATTGGGGGGGTACCTCTGGTGTCACACACATACACATGCTCCCATACACACATACACTTGCTCCCATACACATGCT
Source organism: Ascaphus truei (assembly GCF_040206685.1). Classification (NCBI taxonomy): domain Eukaryota; kingdom Metazoa; phylum Chordata; class Amphibia; order Anura; family Ascaphidae; genus Ascaphus; species Ascaphus truei. The sequence goes on from NC_134499.1 coordinate 37,862,355, forward strand.
CCCATACACATACACTTGCTCCCATACACATACACTTGCTCGCATACACATACACACATACACTTGCTCCCATACACATACACACATACACATGCTCCCATACACATACACACATACACATGCTCCCATACACATACACACTCTACACATGCTCCCATACACATACACACATACACATGCTCCCATACACATACACACATACACATGCTCCCATACACAACACACATACACATGCTCCCATACACATACACACATACACATGCTCCCATACACTTGCTCACATACACATACACACATACACTTGCTCACATACACTTGCTCCCAATACACTGCTCCCATACACTTGCTCCCATACACTTGCTCACACACACATACACTTGCTCCCATACACATACACTTGCTCGCAATACACATACACACATACACTTGCTCCCATACACATACACACATACACATGCTCCCATACACATACACACATACACATGCTCCCATACACATACACACATACACATGCTCCATACACATACACACATACACATGCTCCCATACACATACACACATACACATGCTCCCATACACATACACACATACACATGCTCCCATACACTTGCTCACATACACATACACACATACACTTGCTCACATACACTTGCTCCCATACACTTGCTCCATACACTTGCTCCCATACACTTGCTCCATACACTTGCTCACACACACACACACGGGGGGGGGGGGGGGAAGGAAAGGCCACGACCAGCACCACCACCACGCTCCTCCCCCACCCACCCCCCGCTCGTGGGGGGGGGGGGGCAGGCCGACACCCCCCGCCCCCCCCCCCCCCATACCTCACGCGGGCATATTGGAAGCTTTGGGGAGGCAGGGTGGGTGGGAGGCACGTGGCGAGGTATCCCCCAGGGGACAGTCAGCCCCGCAGTGGCCGCTACTACCCTGCTCCCCTCGCCGGCATGTCTTCACAGTGCGCGGCCAAGCAGCTTTGCAGACTGCTTCTTCCCCCCAGCCCGCGGCGCATGAAGCTAGCTGGCGGGGAGGCGGCAGGGTAGGTGGGAGTCACGTGGTTAGGGCCGAGTCTGCAAGCAGTGGGGACCTCCGCCTGGGGCAGCGATCGGTGGATCGAGGGGGAAGGGGACAGGAGCAGGGACAGGAGGAGGGGAAGGGGACAGGAGCAGGGGACAGGCGGAGGGGAAGGGGACAGGAGCAGGGGACAGGAGGAAGGGAAGGGGACAAGAGCAGGGGACAGGAGGAGGGGAAGGGGACAGGAACAGGGGACAGGAGGAGGGGAAGGGGACAGAAGCAGGGGAATGGAGGAGGGGAAGGGGACAGGAACAGGGGACAGGAGGAGGGGAAGGGGACAGAAGCAGGGGAATGGAGGAGGGGAAGGGGACAGGAGCAGGGGACGGGGACAGGAGGAGGGGACAGGAGAGGCTGCCGCGGTGGGGAGTAGGGAGCCATGTAGAGACCAGGGGGATCGCAGGGAAGGAGGCAGAGGGGCCGCAGCATGGCGTGTACTTACTCTTGATGTCCGGGCAGAAAGAATGGCTGCTCGTTGGGGGCGGGCTCATATAGAGCCTGGCCGCGCGCCCACAAATCCTGGGAGCGCGCGCCAAACAGCAGTCAGGTAGGGAGTTGTTTTTTTTTTTTTTTTTTTTTAAGCGCGAGCAGGGAAATTTCAGCCGCGAACGGGGGAAATTTAAAAAAAAAACAACGTGTGCTGCTTGGGCCAATGTTTACCTCGCCTGGGGGTTAAATCCACCCGCCCCGGGCGAGTAAATGTATAGGATTGTCGAACACTGTATATATATATATATATATATATATATATCTTACTATATATAATTGAAAGCACTGTATGTTTGCCTGCCTGGATGTCCGGTGGTCCCTAGGGGAAATCTCATTGGTCCCTTGGGCCGCCCGCCCCCGCACACCTCTCATTGGCCTGAGGCGGAGTGACGGGCCAAAGGGGACGACGGAGACACACACACACACACAAGACACACAGACACACACACACACAGACACACACACACACAGACACACACACACACAGACACACACACACACACACTCTCTCTCTCTCTCCCCCGTCAGTTGGACCGCAGCTCACCTTCCACACACCCCCCCCTCCTCTCCCCCTCCCCCTCACTCTCTCCCCCCTCCCCCTCACTCTCTCCCCCCATCCCCTCACTCTCTCCCACCTCACCCAAATCCCCACGCTCCGCAACATCCCAGCCGCACCATCACCCTCACCGCTGCGCCGCGGAGAAGGCGCGGCCCTCCTGCTCAGCTGCAAACTACAGGCTCCTACCCCCTCGCGGCGCAGCCCGGGCCTCCTGCTCTCCCCCTCACGTGCGCCGATCCCGGAGAGGGGAAGCGCGGCCCGGGCCTCCTGCTCTCCCCCCTCACGTGCGCCGATCCCGGAGAGGGGAAGCGCGGCCCGGGCCTCCTGCTCTCCCCCTCACGTGCGCCGATCCCGGAGAGGGGAAGCGCGGCCTGGGCCTCCTGCTCTCCCCCTCACGTGCGCTGCTCCCGGAGAGGGGAAGCGCAGCCCGGGCCTCCTGCTCTCCTCCTCACGTGCGCTGCTCCGGAGAGGGGAAGCGCGGCCCCCCCAGGTCAAGGTAAGTCACCCACCGTCTCCCACCCACGCACTGTCACCCAGTCACCCACCCACACACCCACCCAGTCACCCACACACCCACCCAGTCACCCACTCAGTCACCCACTCACTCAGTCACCCACCCACTCAGTCACCCAAAAACTCACTTAGTCACTCAGTCACCCACCCACCCACTCAGTCCACCCACCCACTCAGTCACCCACCCACCCACTCAGTCACCCACCCACTCAGTCACCCACCCACTCAGTCACCCACCCACCCACTCAGTCAACTCAGTCACCCACCCACCCACTCAGTCACCCACCCACCCACTCAGTCACCCACCCACTCAGTCACCCACTCAGTCACCCACCCACTCAGTCACCCACTCAGTCACCCACCCACTCAGTCACCCACCCACTCAGTCACCCACCCACTCAGTCACCCACCCACCCACTCAGTCACCCACTCACTCAGTCACCCACCCACTCACTCAGTCACCCACTCACTCAGTCACCCACTCACTCAGTCACCCACTCACTCAGTCACCCACCCACTCAGTCACCCACCCACTCAGTCACCCACTCAGTCACCCACCCACTCAGTCACCCACCCACTCAGTCACCCACCCACTCAGTCACCCACCCACTCAGTCAGTCACCCACTCAGTCAGTCACCCAGTCACCCACCCATTCAGTCAGTCAGTCAGTCACCCACTCACCCACCCATTCAGTCAGTCACCCAGTCAGTCACCCACTCACCCACCCAGTCAGTCTCCCACTCACCCACCCAGTCAGTCTCCCACTCACCCACCCAGTCAGTCACCCAGTCAGTCACCCACTCACCCACCCAGTCAGTCTCCCACTCACCCACCCAGTCAGTCTCCCACTCACCCACCCAGTCAGTCTCCCACTCACCCACCCAGTCAGTCTCCCACTCACCCACCCAGTCACCCAGTCAGTCACCCACTCACCCACCCAGTCAGTCACCCACTCACCCACCCAGTCAGTCTCCCACTCACCCACCCAGTCAGTCTCCCACTCACCCACCCAGTCAGTCTCCCACTCACCCACCCAGTCAGTCTCCCACTCACCCACCCAGTCAGTCTCCCACTCACCCACCCAGTCAGTCTCCCACTCACCCACCCAGTCAGTCTCCCACTCACCCACCCAGTCAGTCTCCCACTCACCCACCCAGTCAGTCTCCCACTCACCCACCCAGTCAGTCTCCCACTCACCCACCCAGTCAGTCTCCCACTCACCCACCCAGTCAGTCTCCCACTCACCCACCCAGTCAGTCTCCCACCCAGTCAGTCTCCCACCCAGTCAGTCTCCCACCCAGTCAGTCTCCCACTCACCCACCCATTCAGTTTCCCACTCACCCACCCATTCAGTTTCCCACTCACCCACCCATTCAGTTTCCCACTCACCCACCCATTCAGTTTCCCACTCACCCACCCATTCAGTTTCCCACTCACCCACCCATTCATTTTCCCACTCATCCACCCATTCAGTCTCCCAGTCACCCACCCATTCAGTCTCCCACTCACCCACCCATTCAGTCTCCCACTCACCCACCCAGTCTCACCCAAAACCACCCACCCAGTCTCACCCAAAACCACCCACCCAGTCTCACCCAAAACCACCCACCCAGTCACTGACCCCACCTACCCACTCACCGACCCTGAAAAAGTCACCCAGTCACCGACCCACCCACCGACCCAAAGTCACCCACCCACCCACCGACCCAAAGTCACCCAAAGTCACCCACCCACCCAAAGTCACCCACCCACCCACCCACCGACCCAAAGTCACCCACCCACCGACCCAAAGTCACCCACCCACCGACCCAAAGTCACCCACCCACCGACCCAAAGTCATCCACCCACCGACCCAAGTCACCCACCCACCGACCCAACTCACCCACCCAACCACCCGACCCAAAGTCACCCACCGACCCAAAGTCACCCACCCACCGACCCAAAGTCAAACTGACCCAAAGTCACCCACCCACCCACCGACCCAAAGTCATACACCCACCCACCGACCCAAAGTCACCCACCCACCGACCCAAAGTCACCCACCCACCGACCCAAAGTCACACACCCACCGACCCAAAGTCAAACCGACCCAATGTCACCCACCCACCGACCCAAAGTCACCCACTCACCCACCCATTCAGTTTCCCACTCACCCACCCATTCAGTTTCCCACTCACCCACCCATTCAGTTTCCCACTCACCCACCCATTCATTTTCCCACTCATCCACCCATTCAGTCTCCCAGTCACCCACCCATTCAGTCTCCCACTCACCCACCCATTCAGTCTCCCACTCACCCACCCAGTCTCACCCAAAACCACCCACCCAGTCTCACCCAAAACCACCCACCCAGTCACTGACCCCACCTACCCACTCACCGACCCTGAAAAAGTCACCCAGTCACCGACCCACCCACCGACCCAAAGTCACCCAAAGTCACCCACCCACCCAAAGTCACCCACCCACCCACCCACCGACCCAAAGTCACCCACCCACCGACCCAAAGTCACCCACCCACCCACCCAAAGTCACCCACCCACCGACCCAAAGTCACCCACCCACCGACCCAAAGTCATCCACCCACCGACCCAAGTCACCCACCCACCGACCCAACTCACCCACCCAACCACCGACCCAAAGTCACCCACCCACCGACCCAAAGTCAAACTGACCCAAAGTCACCCACCCACCCACCGACCCAAAGTCATACACCCACCCACCGACCCAAAGTCACCCACCCACCGACCCAAAGTCACCCACCCACCGACCCAAAGTCACACACCCACCAACCCAAAGTCAAAACCGACCCAATGTCACCCACCCACCGACCCAAAGTCACCCACTCACCCACCCATTCAGTTTCCCACTCACCCACCCATTCAGTTTCCACTCACCCACCCATTCAGTTTCCCACTCACCCACCCATTCATTTTCCCACTCATCCACCCATTCAGTCTCCCAGTCACCCACCCATTCAGTCTCCCACTCACCCACCCATTCAGTCTCCCACTCACCCACCCAGTCTCACCCAAAACCACCCACCCAGTCTCACCCAAAACCACCCACCCAGTCACTGACCCCACCTACCCACTCACCGACCCTGAAAAAGTCACCCAGTCACCGACCCACCCACCGACCCAAAGTCACCCACCCACCCACCGACCCAAAGTCACCCACCCACCCACCGACCCAAAGTCACCCACCCACCGACCCAAAGTCACCCACCCACCGACCCAAAGTCACCCACCCACCGACCCAAAGTCATCCACCCACCGACCCAAGTCACCCACCCACCGACCCAACTCACCCACCCAACCACCGACCCAAAGTCACCCACCCACCGACCCAAAGTCAAACTGACCCAAAGTCACCCACCCACCCACCGACCCAAAGTCATACACCCACCCACCGACCCAAAGTCACCCACCCACCGACCCAAAGTCACCCACCCACCGACCCAAAGTCACACACCCACCGACCCAAAGTCAAACCGACCCAATGTCACCCACCCAACGACCCAAAGTCACCCACCCACCGACCCAAAGTCAAACCGACCCAAAGTCACCCACCCAGTCACCCACCCACCGACCCAAAGTCAAACCGACCCAAAGTCACCCACCCAGTCACCGACCCACTCAGTCACCAACCCACCCACCCACTCAGTCAAGTGTCACCCACCCACACACTCAGTCAACTCACTCACCCACCTAGCTGTCATGGGGGGGGGGGGAAGCCCAACCCTGTCGTACGCCCCCCCAAAATTACATCCCGGGCAACGCCGGGTCTCTCAGCTAGTATATATATATATATATATATATATATATATATATATATATATATATATATATATATCCAAGTCAAAATCTAAATAAAAAAACCACAGGCACAATAAATCTGCAATGTTTTGTGTAATGGTTTTAATCTCTTCACTGTAATGTTTTGTACATCTGTCCTATTTTTAAGGACACAAGCATATTTGCCAACTAACTTCAGTACAGCTGTATAATAATGATCCAGTCCTAGTTTTGTATTTCCATTTGTTGGTTTCTTAGAAACTCAGATGTGCAGAATGACTGATCTAGATCATTCTTCAAATTCCAGGGGGAGAAAAGGAAGTCACGGAAGAAGAGGAGAAATGTATCACAGTGCAGATATCTTAATAAAAAGCGAAGGAATATCAAAAGGATCTTGACTCCTATAGAGTGCCTACTCACGATGAGATAATAGGGACTGGGCAAATCCAAACTGTGGCTTTTTTCTTTCTTTGGGGATCTGGATGTCTCATAGAGAAATGACCTCAGAGGAAGAGAACATCACAGAACAGATCGATGTATAAAGGTAATTTATCTATAAAAAAACAAAGAATAGCACTCACAATGTGCACCCATTTGTATTATCTCACAGTGAGTAGGCACTCTATAGGAGTCAAGATCCTTTTTGATATTCCTACACTTTTTATTAAGATATCTGCCATATGATACATTTTTCCTCTTCTGCGGTGAGTTCCTTTGCTCCCCCTGGAATTTGAAGATCTATCTTATACCGGGGAGTACTGGAGATGGTTCTTACCGCAGGGTTTGAGCAGGAAGTCATATCTGTATTTTGTTGTTCACTTTTTTTGCACTTTCGTAATATTCTGACCTAGATCATTATCACACTGTTGACCTAAAGGTCCTCATCTCCCCCCCCCCCCCCCCCAACAGGTCAGGTTTTCAGAATATCCCAGCCTCAGCACAGGTGACTCAATCAGAGGCGCAGTCGGATTGAGCCACCTGTGCTGAAGCAGGGACTGATTGAGCTGCCTGTGCTGAAGTAGGGCTAGCCTGAAAACCTGACCTGTTGGTAGCTTTTGAGTACTGGATTTGGCTGCCCCTTACGCTAAAGCATTGGAGATGGAAATCTGATCATTTAGGTGTTACTATAAAGTAAGGAGTATATTCAATGCAGCAAAGATCAAGATGGAGAAAATAGTCAATCATAATTGATATTATCTTTGGACTATTGTGTTTGAGTAAACAAAATAAAAATATCCAGCTTGTGTACAAAAGTGTAGTTTAAAGTGCTTAGATCAGTGGTTCCCAATCCTTGCGCCGCGGCGCCCTGGTGCGCCGTGGCTTGCCTAGAGGGGTGCCGCGATTATCCTCCCCACCATCCCTCCGATTATCCTCCCCACCATCCTTCCGATTATCCTCCCCACCATCCCTCCCACCATCCCTCCGATTATCCCTCCCCTTCCCCACCATCCCTCCTTAATGCCGTCCGGGCCGCAGGGGATTGGCTGCAGGTCAGAGGAAGCCGGGGGTGGGGCTTCCGCTTTGTGCAGAGCACACGGTGAGTGTGTGTGTCTGCCTTCCCGCTCCTAGCTCCTCTGTCTGCGCGGTGTCCCGTCCCCTTCTCCCCCGGGTGATAGGAGAAGGTAGGGGGGAGTTGTACATTTGTCTGTCCTGGCGGTGGGTGCAGGGGAAGGCAAGGAGCTGCCTGCACGGCTCTCCTGCCTTTCCTCCTCCCTCCCCCCCCCCAGGTCACTCACATCCGTCCGCTGCCTCTGCTCTCCACTGCTCTCCACTGTGTGTGTGTATGTCTGTGTGTATGTGTGTGTGTGTGTGTGTGTGTGTATCTGTGTGTGTGTGTATCTGTGACTGTGTGCAAGGAGCTGCCTGCACGGATCTCCTGCCTTTCCTCCCCCCCTCCCTCCCCCCCCCATAGTCACTCACATCCGTCGCTGCCTCTGCTCTCCACTGTGTGTGTGTGTATCTGTGTGTGTGTGTAATCTGTGTGTGTGTATCTGTGTGTGTGTGTATCTGTGTATGTGTGTATCAGTGTGTGTGTGTATCAGTGACTGTGTGCAAGGAGCTGCCTGCACGGATCTCCTGCCTTTCCTCCGTGCTTCACTTTAAGTACATTTTCACTTTACATACATGCTCTGGACCCATTGCTGTACGTTAATGCGGGTATGCCTGTATTTATTAGTACAGAATTAATATTTGTTAGAAATTCTTTAATACAAAACAAGGCCTGAATGTTATATTACAAATGTATCTCTTCAAACTGTAATTTCAGTTGAGCTTTTTAGCAAGAATTCATCTCGTAACGTCGGAAAAGACTAAAAATCGCTCCAAAAGTTATATATTTTGATTGATTTATCATGTGCCTCTATGAAAAAAAAAAATTCACAAGTGAAATATTAAACTCCTGCAGTTATCGCTAATATTTTTGTTAAAATGAAGTGCCAAAGCGTTTGAGATAACATCACTAATAACACCAGACTTGATTGTTGGAAAGATGCCAACTCTTGTCATTAATGCAGAAATACTGTATCTCATTCTTAAACTGAAAAAACGTGTCTCACTCCTCTTTCTCACAAGTTACAGTATATTATGTTAGCAAGAGTTTCGCTGAGCCAAATCCAATCTGGAATTACGAATACTCAGGGGCTTTCTTAACAAACTGTCATTCATTTGAACTCTGACCCCGTTTAATTTAACTGAACCTGGTTTGTCATCGGCATGTGTTTTAGAGATTCACTTTATTTTGTAGTATGCTGGAGCAGCATGACTGATATATAAAGTGAAAAATGATCATGTTAAATTAATTGAAAATTGAAAGAGATCCCTGCCCTTGTTTTCAATCCAGCTTTTGTTTATATTCCATCTGTGAGATCAGCCAATCCAATAAATCCATATTACACAGTTATTTGGCAATACCATAGGGTTTAAAGGGCAACAGCTTTCAATAAATGTTCTTTTCATGTAGCAATATCTGCACACCGCGTAAACTGCATCGGAATATAACAAAGACGTTTTTTAATACATTGTCTATAAATGAATGCATTTTTTTTCTCGGAGTAAAAAGGGCCCTTTTAGTATGAAAAATGAGTGAAGTCTGAATAATAAACATCTTTGGAAGGCCAAATCAAACAAAATCTCCAACTTCTAAGAATATTGTAGAGCCGGCAGCCAAAAGGGAGTTCACTTAATCATCCCGCAAAAGTACAATTTCACCTTGTTCCAAAAGGTGTCACTATAGTGCAGGGATGTTTAATAAATGTGAAAAGAATAAAAGATAAATACGTGAAAGTAAGATTCTATTAATTGGTGAAATAAGATTAGTATCACTTGCTTTTATCTGACAAACATTCATAAGGATTTTGAATACTTTGCTGCTAGGTTCTTATGATTTACAGTCCAGGGAAATAAGTCCACAGTTAATATAAGCTATAAAACTCTATATCTGACATCTGCATATTATAAGCAAACCAAGTCTATCACAAAATGCTTTCAGTTGGGCTTTAAAAGATTAGTGAGTTCTGTCTTAAGTGTGCACCACTGGGGCACGTGGGCATTTTATTTAGTTAAGATTAGCATAAAGAATACAAATTTAGCAAGAATTAAAAAAAAAAACTATTTTGGGAATATGTATCACGAGTTGCAAATAGGCGTTTTGTTGTTGTTAAGCTGACGCTATGGGCCTCATAGTGATGCTACAATATGCCATCAGTCGGCTCCCTGCACTGGAAGACATCTTACAGCCCATTCACTTGAGTGGGAATTAGAGGCAATCCAAAGATGACCATTTTTTGGCCTTTTTTTTAAACATAGAATTGAAGCAATGGGTCTCCAGAGCCAAACCCCATTAATTTTAGCTCCAGGGACCCCCTACCGCCAGAGACACAAACCTCCTTAGGGGGTGCCGGTAGCCACTCCGCCCGGCTAGCGGGATCACGTAATGGTGGAGATTCAAAGCTCTAGGCCAATAGGAAGCTGTGACATCAGGGCCGGTTTCCTATTGGTCCGCGTGACGCGGGAGCGTTAAACTTTGCAGAGTTACTGGCGCCCCCTTTGGAGGTCTGTATCTCGAGAAGTAGGGGGTCCCGGAGCTGAAATTAATGGGGTTAAGCTCCGGAGACCCCCCTTCTTCAAACCTATGTTATAAAATAATAAATAAAAAAGGGCATGAATTGCTCCTTTAAGGTATCTTCTGGCAATTGAAGGTATTTTATGGCATATCCCGGTTTAGTAAGAATGGGCCAATGTCCGACCATGTGATGTTGCATCAGTGAGTTATTTGGGAACCGGTTATTGGAGCAGGGAAGAGCTGGATAGGGCTGTAATAAATGGGTATGTATTGTATTGTATTGTATGTCTTTATTTATATAGCGCCATTAATGTACATAGCGCTTCACAGCAGTAATACATGTGGTAATCCAATAAATAACAGATAATATAAATAACAGATCATGGGAATAAGTGCTTTAGACATTAAGGAAGAGGAGTCCCTGCTCCGAGGAGCTTACAGTCTAATTGGTAGGTAGGGAGAACGTACAGAGACAGTAGGAGGGAGTTCTGGTAAGTGCATCTGCAGGGGGCCAAGCTTTATGTGCCATGTGTTCAGAATAGCCACAGTCCTATTCATATGCTTCTTTAAGCAAGTGTGTCTTAAGGTGGGTCTTAAAGGTGGATAGAGAGGGTGCTAGTCGGGTACTGAGGGGAAGGGCATTCCAGAGGTGAGGGGCAGTCAGTGAAAAAGGTTTAATATCAAAGGTATGTATCAAAGTTTGTGTAATTACCTTCGCTTTACTTTCTTTTTGCATCAATTAAATCTTCCGGAAATTAGGTGATATTGATCTCTGTCCCATAGAAATTAGCATCAGATGTAAAAAAGTGGAAGAACAAGTTTCATATATTTGATGTCAGCACAGAGTAATGTAAGAAAAAGATCTTGTATTGTGTTAAGGCGCAAATTGTGTCATCTTCATACATAGCCACATTGGGGTTATAAGTAAAATTGCTACTTACTGCTTATCAACCTGCTTAGTAGTGTATAGTTTACCTGTGAAACACACAAGGCCATATTTAATAAGAGCTAAAACATAATATACTGTACTGCATAAATACTACAATTATCAATCCATGGACTGTAATGCTATCTTAAGGATGTATCCAATATAGCAAAGAAAGCCACAAATGGGACTAAATTGTATACTTGTATTGCTTGTGAAGAACAAACTTCTTTATTGAGTGCATAGGGTAGTAAGATTTTTGCACTAACAAGTTGCAAAAGTGCCTAGAGTTATGGTCTTTGGCAGCTAATACATTGTTACGTGAGGATTTAAACATCTAATTGTGTCATACATAGACAAATGTAAACGTACGTCCCAGGTGAGCCCCGGTTGGGGTGTATATGTAAATATTAGGTGATTCAAGCTAAACTGCAGTTGTACTTTTGAGCCTTGTGGATGTGCCAAGTCATATAAAATGCACTACTGACCTTATACACTTCTGACCTTATACACTTCTGACCTTGGTTGTGCTATAAATAATATTTCACTGTCGATAAGAGAGAGACAGTTTGGTCGAAATAATGAGAAAAGATTTACTCTTCTAAATGTATTGATCTTCATAGTTGTTTCTTTATCTTTTTTTAAGTAATAGGTTTTAATTGTTTGTTTTAAATTAGAAGCGGATCTAGAGAAACCTCACTCAGCCCGCAGAATACTGTGTGAAATAGGGGTGTGCTACCTAGGAGAGGTGGAAGATACTGACAGTGTACCAGCGGGTTCAGAGAGAGAGAAATCCCTTTGCTGGTGCAGTGCATCAGTGCAACCAAATGACTTGTACCGGCGCTAATAAACACCTTAATATAATTAAGTGCAATAAACAAATGCAATACTTAAAAGGGATGTGTATCCCAGAAGAACACGCTTCTCCACCTTCCAAGGAATATGTACAGATTCCTTACATGAGAAGACTTGATCCACAGGGGGGGGGGAAGGGAGCGGTATTCTCAGGAACACACCAAGAAATAAAAAATATAAACACAGTGATAGTGCAATATGTTAAGACAAGCGGAGAGTGGGTGAATCTTGGCTCTAATGCAATTCCTACTTACAGCATGTAAGATTTAAACAGGCAGTGGTCTGACTCTGTCAGGATGATGTCGGTGTGGGGTATACACAGAGAGGGGAACTTGATAGTAGTTAACTTCATGCGGGATAATCTCAAGGTATAACAGCTCAGGTTCACGTAGGATAATATGAAAGAAAGACGGACTATAGTATAGACCATAAAGTACAGATTTTTATCTCATCACGCAAGGTGCACAAACGTACTTACAATAAGTACTTGAAAGGTATTCCCGTAGCAGTTTCGTGAGACAGTAGAGGGCTTTTTGGCGATGGTGTGCTGGCTGGATAGCTTCCCTTCGCTTCCACCTCCCCGTCGCAGTATGGCGTCTGACGTCACTTCCGGCGGCACGGGGGATGACAACCGGTGGAGAGCGGGGGAGATGAATCTCAGCCGATCGCTGGTATAGGCAGCAGGCACCTCACACGTCTTCACTTGCAGCAGGGCTCTGGTGGACTAAAGGCTTGGCTCAACGCGTTTCGCTGTTCTCTAACAGCTTCCTCAGGAGCAGATGGTGTCCATTGAGAATTGTGGCTGTTATATACCCAAGTTAATTGGTATTTGATTGGAGGACAGGGTGTGTATACTAATTGATCACAAAGTTAACCCACAGGTTGCCACACAAGTGGCACATCACACTGTGGTTCAAAAATAAGGGCAAACACATATAAATAACATTGGTGAATTAAATTTTATTTTATTACAAAAAGAAATATTAAAAAAAGAAGAAAATGTTATATTAAAAAAAGGGGGATATTAATCAAAAAGAAAAAAGAAAAAAAGAGAAAAAAAAAAAAAGTGTTTAATAAAGAAATATATTTGTGTTTAAAATATATACTGATGCTGTTTTGTTTTGTTTTGTGTGTTTTTTTGTGTGTTTGCACTTAATGCATATTTTCTAATTTATATTCTATCCTGATTACACTATATACATTGCATTTGCCTTCTTAATAACCTCTTACTAACTTTTAAAGATTTTTATAAGAACATATTTTTAAATCACATAATTTTAGGATATTGCTGTATAAACATTTATTAACCTGTTTGTTTTTTCTTTCTCTCTCTCCTCCATTCTTTTCCGTCGTTATTTGCCACAAGCATCAGTATATATTTTAAACACAAATATATTTCTTTATTAAACACTTTTTTTTTTTTTTTCTCTTTTTTTCTTTTTTCTTTTTGATTAATATCCCCCTTTTTTTAATATAACATTTTCTTCTTTTTTTAATATTTCTTTTTGTAATAAAATAAAATTTAATTCACCAATGTTATTTATATGTGTTTGCCCTTATTTTTGAACCACAGTGTGATGTGCCACTTGTGTGGCAACCTGTGGGTTAACTTTGTGATCAATTAGTATACACACCCTGTCCTCCAATCAAATACCAATTAACTTGGGTATATAACAGCCACAATTCTCAATGGACACCATCTGCTCCTGAGGAAGCTGTTAGAGAACAGCGAAACGCGTTGAGCCAAGCCTTTAGTCCACCAGAGCCCTGCTGCAAGTGAAGACGTGTGAGGTGCCTGCTGCCTATACCAGCGATCGGCTGAGATTCATCTCCCCCGCTCTCCACCGGTTGTCATCCCCCGTGCCGCCGGAAGTGACGTCAGACGCCATACTGCGACGGGGAGGTGGAAGCGAAGGGAAGCTATCCAGCCAGCACACCATCGCCAAAAAGCCCTCTACTGTCTCACGAAACTGCTACGGGAATACCTTTCAAGTACTTATTGTAAGTACGTTTGTGCACCTTGCGTGATGAGATAAAAATCTGTACTTTATGGTCTATACTATAGTCCGTCTTTCTTTCATATTATCCTACGTGAACCTGAGCTGTTATACCTTGAGATTATCCCGCATGAAGTTAACTACTATCAAGTTCCCCTCTCTGTGTATACCCCACACCGACATCATCCTGACAGAGTCAGACCACTGCCTGTTTAAATCTTACATGCTGTAAGTAGGAATTGCATTAGAGCCAAGATTCACCCACTCTCCGCTTGTCTTAACATATTGCACTATCACTGTGTTTATATTTTTTATTTCTTGGTGTGTTCCTGAGAATACCGCTCCCTTCCCCCCCCCCTGTGGATCAGGTGCAGTGCATCAAACACAGTGTAGCGCCATGTTGGTAGATAATAAAACTTAGCTTTTAATATTATTCATGTACCGAATATAGGCATACGTCAAAATAAATACCGCGAGAAAATGATACATATCATAGTGTTCCTAGATTACAGTGGCGTTAAACAGGTGTTCACCCCTGAGGAGTGATGAGGACTGTGCTGATGCGCTGGTTATGGTAACCAAGTTATGCGCGTAGATTCTAGAAGCGTTAATCAGACTTAAATGAGAACCAGAGGGCTCAGCCTGCTGTTAACACTAAGGCCTCGGCCAAGGTGGAGCTGAGCGGGCGGGCGCGCTAGCCGCTCTGAAACACATCCAGGCTATGTGTGTGGCCAACGTGAGCAAGCGCCTGCGCATGCGCGGCGATTAGATTCTTGCAGAGCAAGTCAATTTGATTTTGCCACTTGCAAGCACCCAATGAGGGTGAACCGGCTCCGTGATGTCGTGGCCGCGCCCCCAGACGAGCGCGCACCTAGCCGGACACGAATCTCCCAGCCGAGCAGGGCGAACCGCACGAGCGCCAGCTCCTTGCCTGGCCGCAGCCTAAGGCCACGCGTCCATAGTCCGCGTGATGGCGCGCACCGCAAACAAAAGGCCGTACCTCAATGAGGACGGCCATAGAGCGTGCGACCCTGCACGCGATGGAGCGCGACAGTGCGGCCGTTTTTTTGCGCGCCAACATTTTGTCGCACAACGGCCAGGTCACATGCGCGGTTCAGCCAATGAGGGCGAACCGCTCACGTGACATCACGGGCACGCCTCCACCGCGTCTCCTCCAAATCCCACAGGCCACGGATCGCCTCTGCAGCAAGCGCGGGCGATGCCAAGTGTGTGTGTGTGTGTGTGTGTGTGTGTGTGTGTGTGTGTGTGGCGCCGAGGGGGAAGAGAGTGGCAGTTGGGTGACGTCAGACCAACCAATCGGATTGGCCAGAGGCTGAGGACCAATTAGATTCACCGCAGATAGCACTAACCATTCGATTTTATATATATAGATATATATACTGTATAGCTGTACATAGTGCCCATCTTGTACATAGTGCCCATCTTGTATAAAGTGCTTAATAATTACATCTATAACAAGTAGGGCAGAGTATACCATCCCTAAGGTTTAAACCACTGATCAAAGGAAAGATTGATGCTTATGAATTGTGAGTTTTGGGAGTTTTACCCGCCATGCAGTCTTCACCTGTTAACTTGTTATTGTTTTTTAGACTGGAAAATATATTTGTATTTCTCTTCAAAATACATTATGAATTTGTACCAACATGTAAATACATTTCCATAATCTCTAAGCTCTAAGCATACGCAAAGTAAAATATACACTTTTTATGCATTTGTTAGCTATCATCATGTTAAAATGAGAAATATTTTTTATGTGCCCATTATTGATAAATTAAGAGGCCGTTAAATGAGTGTTGTAGTATCAGATTTAAGCTTAATTATTTCTACCTTTAAAGGGACAATCCAACCCGTTTTAATTTTTTAATACAAGTTTGAAGCAGGGGGTCTCCGGAGCTGAACGCCTTTAATTTCAGCTCAGAGACCCCCTGCTTCCAGAGATACCTATCTCTTACGGGGTACCGGTATCTCCTGCAGTTTAAAGCCCCCGGACACACGGGCCAATAGGAAGCCACACCGGGTGACATCACAGCTTCCTATTGGCCCGCTTTGAAAGCAGCCATATAGTGAACCCTGGAGTGGCTGCCGACACCCACTATGGAGGTAAGTACCTCCAGAAGCGGTGTGTCCACAGAGCTGACATTTATGGGGTTCAGCTCCAGAGACCCCAGTTTCAATCCTGTATTTAAAAAAAATGAAGAAACAAAAAATGGCTTGAATTGCCTGTTTAAGATTTAACAAGATATAAAAGCAAAACATTGGCCCAGATCCACTTAGTCCCGTTACTGATGTAACGAAGAGATAACGTAACGCCTCGTTAAGCATTATTGTGTATCTTGAAAGCTCAATAGCGTGGAGTTAAGTCCTTTTTTTCAGAAGGAAATGATATGCAAAAGAGATTTTCCCCCTAACAATTCATATCGATAGAGCTTTAGTTCGGTAATACCAAGCGGTGGCGTTACCCCATCCAGACTCTGATAGGGTTTTTTTGGAGGGGTCTGGATGGGAGTATCGCCACCTGTAGGTAAGACCTGCTTAACACCATGTAATTTCAAGCTAACGCAAGGTAGGGATAATTTAACATGGCATTAAACCTATACTAATGAGATATACAATGGGCGTTGTTTTTGCATACAAATAGCTCTGGGGATATGCTTTAACCTCCTGGAAAATAATGGCCATTACTGATTTTGATTGTCCCGTTATTAGCTGACACTGTGTGCTCGTTTGCACGTAATTCCCCAGAATCCCTAGCTGCAGTGGAAGTATTGTATACTAGGAGATAATGGGGAAGGCAGGGTTGAGACGCGGATATTCCCACAAGTGATATTTGTATTTGCTGTATTTGATTAGGTGAAATCATTTAAATTTTTATCAGAGGTCCCAACAATCCTGGCGAAGCCAAAGCTGCATTTTCAGAGCATATTGGATAGAGCGTTCATTGTACATTAGCTAGTATCTGTTATCATGGCCAAAGTTATGCTATAAGAACGTCATTTTAAGCTATTTAAAAAAATATTATCGAGAGGGTGTTACATGCTTAGTTTCGATTTACTGCTGCAAAATTCTAATTTGGTAGGACTGCACCGTTAAAACAATACCTTCACTTTAGCAATATTTACTGTAGTAATTCTCAACTAGGCAAAGCTTTTCTTAAAAAAGCTAATATGGGGGAATGCGGAGACTGTGTCAATAAAAAAGAAAAACCTTGTATTAGGCTAAGATATATTTGTCACACTGTATGCTGTATCAATGCCTAATAAAAAAATTTTAAACAAAAAAAAAAGCTAATATGACTTTAGTCTCCACTCCATAAAGGATTTATATCCTCTCGATATAACAAGTCTTTTAGTATAACTTAGAACAGGGGTGTGCAATCTTTCACTGCGGCGCCCCCTGCCTGCTTCCCTCCCTGCTCGCGCCCTCCCTTACCTTGTCTCCGGCTCTCGGCGTCAAATGACTTCACGTTGCCATGGCGACGTGTCGCCGAAGACAAGGTAAGGGAAGTTACAGAGGCCTTGTGTGATCCCCCGGCATTCATTTAAATGCCTTGGAGGAAGAGCACGGAACCTCTGCAACCGCCGCACCCCCCTGAAAAACTATTGCTCCTAAGAAAACCTTGAAGACAGAGATAATTGTGTTTTGTTCTAACCTCATAAAGAGTCAAGGCTGAGGTCTTTGGCATGTTGAAGCTGGCTTATAAACCCATCGCTTTCTTAACTGTTCAAATAAAATATTTTAGATGTGTCTGTTAATGTTCTAAATAAAAATGTTCACAATAAGATCCATAATTTGAAGGGCACTTATCTTTGTTTTTATAACTTTCATTGAGCTGTCCAACATTTTTTAAAGAAAACACAATGATAGAAAACCTCATATCCTCAAGTGTGTTTACTTAACACTTACAGACAGCATTTTACGAGGCGTTGGGGTTACTGTGATAAAGTGTTTCAAAAGACTTTCAATAAAAACTTTGTCAAGGCATTTTATTCATATTTAAGGCATTCAGTCAAACAGATTTTATTTGCATTAATGATGCACCAAAGTTTGATTTGTTTTCTTTTGACATCCCAGTCCCATTGTCTGCTCGGTTAGTTCCTGCTAGAGAGGTTCTCCTGTTACTCATCTTTAATCCTTAACCAAGTTTTAGCTGTAGTTGCTT
Source organism: Ascaphus truei (assembly GCF_040206685.1). Classification (NCBI taxonomy): domain Eukaryota; kingdom Metazoa; phylum Chordata; class Amphibia; order Anura; family Ascaphidae; genus Ascaphus; species Ascaphus truei. Next base: position 37,880,817 of record NC_134499.1, read on the forward strand.
ATAATGCAATGTGCTGTAGGCACCTCAATAACAATAAAATGAGGTCTTTATTAAAAAAAAGCTTCTACCCCCATGTCCAATATAATAAGAAGCAGGGTAACACACTGTTTATAATGCAGTACCTTCCATTCTCTTCAATAGAAGTCAACACAAGTGTAACTGTACTTTATTTGCTTTTCAAGTCACTGGGTAGATCAGGGGTAGCCAACTCCAGTCCTCAAGAGCCACCAACGACTGAGCCACCTGTGCTGAAGCAGGGATATCCTGAAACCAGACTTTTTGGTAGCTCTTGAGGGCTGGAGTTGGCCTCCCCTGGTGTAAGTGCTCTCAAAGAATATAGGTTGTAAATGTAAAACTTTGCACATTTTTGCTCACCGTATTTATTTTCTTTACTGTCATTTGGTGTTGCTTTGAAAAAATTTATTCAAATGCATAACAGTTTTGTACGTATATATTTTTATTGCTGGTCATGTTTAATTATATATATATATGCTTGTAGTACAGATGTATTTTATTGTGAAGCACTTAGCTACTTACTTTGCACATGAATAACACATTCAGTGTTTCTTTCTAGATGGAAGAAGTTATGACTGCACTTGAAAAGACGAGACAAGAACTGGATTCCACCAAAGCCCGTCTTTCCACAACTCAGCAATCCCTTGCTGACAAAGAAGCACACCTGACCAATTTAAGAATAGAACGAAGAAAGCAGCTTGAGGAGATACTAGAGATGAAGTAAGAATATACTTTATTTCTGTATGATTTACCTTTCAATATTGTAGGTCTGCAACCAAAGGGGTATATATGAATATTACAATATCTGAATCACAACAGTGAGTACTTATAAGACATTGAGGGCACGGTAAGTAACATCACATACAAAACAAAATGTAACAAGATCAAGTCTCTGAAAGAAATCCTAATATTGTATTGTAATGAAAATGGTGGGAATATTAAGTATTTTAATCAATCTGGTTCTTCAGTGATTAATGTGGGTTTAATTGGGGGGGGGCTGGCTGGCTATCACTGAGGGCCCACTGAAGGTGTAACATGTGTAGTTTAGAAGGCTATAGACAATAGACAGATCCTGTGCTGTCAGCCTCATAGAAAACTTTGACATTCTTTAATAATCACTTGTGTATCACAGAGAGAGGTGACAAACAAGTCCCCATTTAGTTGGAGGACTTTATTAGAAATGAGAATATCATGTGACGACATCTTTTCTGAATACTAACTAATACTTTTCGGAATACTTTTGGCATCGTGACAATAAACACAAATCAAATCATATCACACACTGCATGGGTAAGAGGTGCCTACGACAGATAACTGTTTCTCCTGTGAAAAATAGACGATAGGGTGTTACATTTTATTCTCAGGCGTGTGCGCGAAGTACACAGACGCAACCGTGAAGATGGCGTCTGTCTAAGTATTAGAGAAATTAAGTTATGAGGCCTTTTATATATTCAGTCAAGACTTTAAACATGATGAGACAAGGTTTTTTTTTTGTAAGTCATAAACATGTCAGGAGACCCGATTTACGACGGGCGGGTCTTATGTTGTTTTAATGGAGACGAAATGTTACAAAAGTCTCACCCAGGTAATATGGAAAGCAGAATTAAACAAGGGGTGTGTTTTGGGATCCATACTCCAGTAACCTCTCTGGGAAAGACCTATGACATATAATAACGTACTGCATAGTATAGGGATTTCTGATTGTTTTATCCTTTTATTTTAAGAAACTGTTCTGCATTTATTGTAACTGTATGTTCTTCTAATAATCTTTTTTTCTGTAATATATATATATGTAACATCGCCGGAAGAAGAGATCAGTGCATCTCGAAAGCTCGCACAAATAAAAGCATTTCGTTAGCCACAGAACGGTATCATCTATTTATTTTTTGATTATATATATATATATATATATATATATATATATATATGTATACAGTGGTTGACAAATCACCCAAAAACCTACTCGCCGAACCAAAAAATCTACTTGCCACCTAGTCCCGCCCCCAATCCCGCCATGCTTGGGCGGCCATGAGGAGGTCAAATCCAGTCGCCACGGGCCTGTAGGTGAATGGATTTGTCGAACACTGTATATATATATATATATATATATATATATATATATATATATATTACAGAAAAAAATATATATATAAAAACAATTCTTAATAAGTAATGTTTGAGGCTCTGAATGAACTGATTGCACGCTCTGACATTTTTGTGTGTTAAGTGCATAGTTTTTCTATAATAAACAGGGACATGAGACCTGTTTGTGACAGATGGTATATGTGGACGGATTGGGAGGAGATATTATTAATTTGAGGGACCTTCGCAAAAGTGAAAAGTGGGCCTGTTTGCAGGTCACATGCTCATAGGTGTGCCGTACGTGATATGTATATTGTTTGGGGAGGCCATCTTTTGGTAATTGGAAGAAATAGTGAGCTTATTACATAACACCTCAACCTAATTATACCAGCCTCAGGGACTGTAACAGTATTTGACCTTGGAGGCTGGAATGAGAAGCCGTTGTACATCCCTGCAATTAAACTACCTGCAAAAGGCTCCTGGAAGGTTATTGATAGAAAGGCCAAGCAGGGTTAGGAACACAGGTAGCCTGAAGACACACTGCCCAATTTTTGAGTATATGTGTTTCTGCTGTTGCACTAGAAGTTGGACTTTAATATTTTGTTTAATAAATGAATAAATATGTTAAATAAAAATATGTATATACCACATAACAGAACTAGATCTCCGGTCTGTGGCTGAGCTGCAGGAGATTGCGACAGGGGGGCAGGTCGGCGGCCTTGACGTCACCGGCTGGTTCGCCCCCATTGGCTGATCAGCTGGGGGGCGTGGCCAGTGCTCCGTCGCTAGTTCTGAAGACAATTTTCTTGTCTTCAGAAAATCGAGCATCGCGGCAGCAAATTGTGCGCCAAGGCAGCTAGTGGGCCCAGCCCCACTGAGGTTCTTGTTCCTGCAGCGCACGCCATAGCGTGCTGCAGCATGTACTGGGGACCTGGCCTTACACTCACAACTAGTGATTAGCACAGGAGAGGATTGGGCAGTACAGTATTTATCAGCGCACTGTCCTTAAGCAACTGGGGGATGAGGAGAAGCTACAATCCAGACCAGCAACCTAATCTCTCCCTCTGCACTGGGGATCGTGGGCAGCTGGACAACCAGAGGTTGGGGGCCGTAGGTGAAAGCCCCACGGGCTGCATGCAGCCCCCATGCCACTTATTGACCACCAATACTCTAGAGAAGGGGTGGCCTACTCCAGTCCCCAAGGGCCACCAACAGGCCAGGTATTAGGGATATCCCTGCTTCAGCACAGGTAGCTCAATCAGTGGCTCAGTCTTTGACTGTGACAGTCTTTGACTGAGCCACTGACTGTGCCACCGGTGCTAAAGCTGGGATATCCCTAATACCTGGCCTGTTGGTGGCCCTTGGGGACTGGAGTAGGCCAATCAATGAGTGAGCCACCTGTGCTGAAGCAGTGATATCCTTAAAACTGGACCTGTTGGTGGCCCTTGAGGACTGGAGTAGGTCGCCCCCACTGTAGATCATGTTACTTTTAAACATAACAGAAATACAAAGATTAGACTTGGGTTTTTTTTTTAACTTTTAATTTCCACGAAGCTCTAGTCTTTGGAATTTGTAAGCAAAGTGCATTCAAGTTAAATCAAGGACACTACAGGCATACCCCGGTTTAAGGACACTCACTTTAAGTACACTCGCGAGTAAGTACATATCGCCCAATAGGCAAACGGCAGCTCGCGCATGCGCCTGTCAGCACGTCCTGAACAGCAATACCGGCTCCCTACCTGTATCGAAGCTGTGCGCAAGCGGGGAGACTATAGAGACTGTTACACATGCGCTATTTACATCAGTTATGCATGTATATGACGATTGCAGTACAGTACATGCATCGATAAGTGGAAAAAAGGTAGTTCTTCACTTTAAGTACATTTTCGCTTTACATACATGCTCCGGTCCCATTGCGTACGTTAATGCGGGGTATGCCTGTATATTGTTATAGGTTTGAGACCCTATCGGTCAAATTAATTAGGGCATACAAATGTGGGGAAAGTATATACAGGAAATGAAAAAGGCTTTCAAGATCAAACCCAATATTTACTTGGCCGTGCTGTCCCGTAAGCCACGTTTCAACACTGAAAGACACTGGACAGCTCGTTTACTTGAATGGGTCATAAGCTGCCTGCTGGTGCAGGAAGGTGCCTTATGGAATCGCAGTGCTTAGTTAATATGGGCAACAGCGTATACCCAAGGACCTGGCACACCATGGATTACTTGGAATAAATATTAACAAACCTTTATACAAGATTATAGGCAAGTACATATCAAAGATGTAGTAGATGTACAGTAGTAAACACTTACTGAAATATGTTCAAATGTATGTACAAATCTATATCTCTCTGTTATAGATACATATGTGACTGCAGTGGAAGAGATTACAGAGCTGCAGATTAGCACTGTTGTACCTTGGCAATGGGACATATCCATCTTTAAGAAAGGTTACCTTCAGTACTGCCAGGATCAGAATCTTCAGTATTAGGACGCGCTTATAGTAGCGGCGACATGCTCGCGACCGCTGACGTCGCCGTCGCTATAGCGATAGCTGCACTTTGGTACAGGAGACCTCGGGAGGGCGACAGGGTGGTGGAGGAGGTGTGGCCCGTGACGTCACACGAGCGGTTCGCCATTATTGGCTGAACCGCTTCACGTGACGCTGACGTCACGCGGCGGCCGCACAAAAATTCTAAATCAACTAACTTCAATGATTTTGGTCGCCATGTCGCAGCGCCGTCATGGTCACACCCACTATGGGCACCCGCGACGGACTTCAAGTACTTGTGATGGCGCTGTGCGCTGTCGCCGCTACTATAAGCGTGACCGAAGTGGATCTGTATGCTAAAGTTAGAGAAATACAAACCTTCCCTTGGTACGCTAAGCACTGGCTACTCAAACACCTCCTCTGCACACCCACATGCCCATATAAGGTAATGGCGCAGTGCGATGACATCACCATGACATAACTGCGCAGTGTGTTTGTTTACAAAAAGGAAGTGTCAGGGTCCTGGATACAGGACTTCCGGGGCCTCGAGGTTGTGCTATTTTTAAAATGCTCATCCCTAAAATGTACAGGCCACAGAAATGAACATGTTCAGCTGCTACCAGTGTTCTCATTTTCATTGTGGACTTAAGGAATCCGTACCTTGTTTTGAATTATCGGTCACTATTATAAGCATTTTATATCATTGTTTTAGCAACAGTATATCTAGGTATATTTTGCTTCTTCTATCACTAAGGATTTGTAAGGAGCCACAGGTGATGTTAGGGAAGAGTTAAAAGGTCATAAACAATGTCAAACAGCAGGAGGCTCACCAGGACAACCACACTTCTGCTGCTGCTGCTGCACTTTCACTCCAATTTCTATGTTTATAATATCAAAAACAGCCAGGAAATTAAAAATACCTTTTATTGCTTGAAAATCGTCTCTGTATCTTGCCCAATATACTCAGACACAATGAGCAAGTATGTGTTTCTAAGGCTAGGTCCCCGGTGGTGACTGCGGCGCGTGCGGCGGCGGCGGCGTGCGCTCCGCACACCAATCACTCACCTCAGTAGTGGCAGGACCCTGTGTCTTCGTGCGGGTTGGCTCATGCAGTGCGGTGACGCGTCAGCCAGCAGGGGATACAACACGATTGTGTTCCCGTGCGGCGACGCGGTTACGTGGTGCGCCGGGAGCCAATACGTGGGCAGATATGGGGAGCCAATGGGAGCGCAGCTACTGTTGACCAATGGCTGCACTCCTCCCCCCTTTGTTTGGCCATGCCCCCCCCCACACCTCCCATTGCTCCCTACAGACCGCAGATCACGGTTTTAAGCTGTGCACGCGCTGCCAAGATGCCAGGCGCGCGTGCAGCAGCCTCCACCTGAGACTTAGCCTAAGGAAGTGATGTGAGACATCTTACATGCATCGTGACCTTTGTGTCCAATTGCGTTGTAATAAGCAGAGAAGAGATTTGTGAGCAGGAGTTTGTTTTTTGAGCCATCACATCTTTTGAAATCTTAAAAAGGGTTAATAAAGATGGCCACATTTATTAGAATAAAAGAAACTCTGTCTCAGGACATCATGTTTCTATTTCTTCTTTGCTTGAGAAATACAAGTTTAACACTTCTTTTTGGGAGTTTGAAACCTAGACTAAATTACAATGGGAATGTGCATACAACGCGGTTACTGAATTATGACCGTGACACGCAAGAATTTTGTATTTAAGAACTTTCATGATGATTTCCAATGCTTATATTATGTTCAATTTTCCAAACAGAGCTTGGGGTTCTGCTTCATTCTCGCTGACATTTGATCCATCTAAATTTACAGGCCCCGATTAATTGTTAGTGTTCAGGAAGCGTTTCTAGTTATCATTACTGACGTTCGAATTGAATCATTATAAGAAGTTTACAAAAGGATGGATGGAGATTTAAAGGGGGATTTATCAATGTTTTACTAGCATTTCCTCTGTGAAAGTCCAATTTTGTAACTGCCATCTGGTGTCTTCTTTTATTTGGATTGCAGAAGTTAGGAAAAGCATAAAACGTGTATATTGCTTAAAAGAGTAAATATACTCATTTCAAGATGGTCTTAGTTATGCACATTTTTGGATGTATTTTAGATTTGATGTGCATAATAAGGATGAATTAGGGAGAGGAAATATTTGGTGACACACAGTCTGGTGTTTTTTTCCAAATTGCAAGAAATGTACAAAAGCTTAAAATTTATTAAAGCTTTAAAACTGTTTTGATGTCTTATTTAGTCTGTTTCTAATTGTGCTTTTTGTCGTTTTAGAACACAATGACATACAGGCCATGCCCATCAAGCATTGGAAACAGTAGTGACCTGAAATAAAGCAACCAAAAAGCTTAAAGTAAAAATAATCTGTCATTCAATATATACAGTATTAAGATTAACACCGACGTACTTTTTCTGTTTTAGGGGTAAAACATAGCCCATGTAAAATATTCGTATTTAAATTGTTCAAGGTATGTGTACCTTTTTAAAATGATATCATACAAGATATCATGCAAGGAAGTATGATGCATCGGGATACGTGAATGCAAATGAGCATAGCAGGATTAGCACAACGGAACCCGAAATAAAAAGAAACTTGTGGTTTGTTACTATCAGGTAAAGGAATATTTGCCTGAAATCAGTTACTCATGTGAAGTAAAAATGTTGACATTCCAAAATAAGTGAAGTTGTTGGTTAGTAATTACCTATTCTAGCATTCAGAGGGGCAATAAACACAATTCTAAAAACAAACACCCCAAAGGAAATCCCAAATGATAGCAAAAACATATTTTCTGTTGAAATTTTGTATATTCATTGATCCTTCGGAAACCAATACATTAATCATATGTCAAACAAAGTGAATAGTTGGATCACTTTTCTGTGCAAAACTACACTGATGTTTCACGGATATAACAGAATGAATATAGTAGTTGAAACTGTAGCGGAAGCAATGCATTTAAATAACTGTAACCTAGCTCGGGGCACTCTGCTGGCAAGCGAAGTGTTGGTTTTTAAATGGGGTGATTCATGCTGAAAGAAGAGAGAATCATATCCCAGGTTAAATGCAAACAAAACAGCAGGATGTTAATACAACAATGACTTCCGTGGGAAGTAGTTAGGGTGGGACTATAATGCCGTATAATGCTGTATTCTTAATCAGAAGGGGAAACAATGTACTTGAGTAGATAGTCTGCAGTGACAGCTTGTGCCCTACAGATCTGTAACTCCGCATACCCCAACTAACATTTTTGACACTTACTTGCAAACACCATAAAGATTATAGGCATATTAAATACAAGCTTTGTTC